>NC_143583.1:99685022-99764713 GCF_048544385.1 Mastigoproctus giganteus
GCCAGAGTAAATAACTATAATACTGGTGTACCTGGTCTGCCTCCACGGGGCAGAGTGTGGACAAGGTTGGAACCCATTAGGAGCCCAGCGGCTAAATGACCAGAGGAACAACGGTACACGACACTACACATATACAAAACCCATACGCTTTTAAACCTCTGGCATTGACAGTGTTCTGTTCCACACCCACAATGTATACTACGCATAGATAGGGGAAACGACTGGTGCCGTTTGACACTAAACACACTCTACACTCCACTCTACTCCCCTTTGTGGAGGGTACCTGTTACAGTTCCTACTTCCTCAGCGGACTGTGCTGGGATTTTTTTTTTTTTTTTTGATCGCCATCAAGATAAACAATATGTCTGAGGAGAAGAACAAATTGTGCAACCCTGTAGTCGTGCTGTTGAAGGCCGCTGAACTGGGACCTTCAGACGGGGAACATAAAAAAAAAGGGAATGATTGCTTTCCCCCCAAACGCACATTACAAGGTTTATGGCAAAGAAAAAACAAAACAGGCCTGTTTTTCAAATATCTCCATCCAAGGAAGAAATATTGGAACAGCACGAGAATGACTTTACCTAACAAGTAGAAGGGACTGACCAGCCCTGCAAACTTACCTTTCGAGCGCACACTGATACAGACGGTACATCTAGTGTCCTTACGAATGGTACTAAGGGCTACAATGAACCATCACCACCAGAGACAACCCAACCAATAGAGGCCAATTTATCTGGCATCATCTTTGATATGTCCACCCTCCCTGAGGGATCCATTATGGATCACGTTTTTTCTCTCAGGTCAGAGATAGAAACACTAATGGCCAAATCGGACAATCAAATCACCACTACTCTCAGAGGAGAAATAATTCAAATCTGGGGTAAGATGGAACTCATTTTACTAAATTCCCACATTGAAAACCAGAAGGCTCAGGCCAAGTAAGAGGCCTATCAAGTAAAGCGGAAATCAAAAAGCCAGCAGCGCTCCTGCTCTTATGCTTATGCGCTGAGGAATTCAAAACCCAGTTCACCTAACATAAATAGGGCACCAATAACAAGAAAGAAGACTCTCATAAAGGAACCACACTTGGTTGTTCTCAGGCACACACACACACCCAGAATCTACAAAAACCAGTGAGGAAGTAAAACAGACAGTAATTACAGAATTGACCAAAGACTTCCAAAACACTAGGATCAAGTCAATTAGAAAGACCCGAAATGTGGGGGTAATCATAGAAACTGAATCTAGCCAAGAAGCTGCTGATATTATGAACAACCCGAAGATACCAATGATTGGGCTCATAGCTACGCCACCAAAGAAAAGAGGACCCTCCATTATCGTCTTTGACGTTGACAAAGATCTCATCCTTACTCAGGTGGGGACGAGCTATATGGAAGAAATATCCAGAGAACACTCCCAGACGTCAACCTGGAGGAAATTATCACTCCAAAGTACCATACAAAGTCAAGGAATGGAAACAGTGTAAACTGGATTTTTGAAATTGCTCCTATTGCTTGGAAAACAGTTATTCACCTAGACAGAGTTTTCATAAACTGGGGCAGCCACCACTTCAGGGAGCACATGGCTGTACCCAAATGCTTTAAATGCTGCAGGTTTGGGCATACCACTTGCACCTGCACCCAGGCTGCTGCTTGTGGCCATTGTGCTGAAAAGGGCCACGAGTATAATACGTGCCCTAATAAAAAAAAACTGCCCGTCTGTACAAATTGCAAGGGACAGAAGATGCCTCACGAATACTCCATCCGTGACAACAAATGTCCGATATATTTAAAGTCGAAGTGTTTACACCAATCAAAGACCGATTATGGTCCAACGTCTTAAACTATACAACACCAGCGTCCTGAAGATACTCCAAATAAATGTACAATGGGCAAAAGCTGTAGCTGGACAGCTAAGAATAAAAGCAGATGAAGACAACTTTGATATCGTGATCTTAGAGGAACCATACACCTATGCAAATCAGGTCAGGGGGTACCCCCTCACATGACAACGATAAAGCATAAAATTACTCAAGTTGATGAAGAGGCCCCGTGGGCTGCAATAGCAATTAGGAACCCTGACATAACTGTCACCAAAATCCCCCATTTATGCACAGCCTGGGCGGCATGTGCCCACATCATCAGCCCCCTGGGAAATTTTTATATAGTCTCATTATACTGCCGACCAGGGATTTATATACTTCCATACACGAGGTATCTGGAGATCGTCCTCACAACTCTCCCAAATGAGAAGATCATCATCGGTGCCGACGTCACTGCAGGTCACCTGTTTGGTTCAGCACTACTGCTGACAGGCATGGCTGTAGAAATAGCCGAAAACTTGAAGATCTTCTGGCAAATTCCCAGCTTACTGTTCTTAACAGGCCAAACAACCTTCCCACCTTTTGTAGTACCCTGTGGGAATTCACAATTGATGTCACCTTGGCTACGAGAAATATATCACACTTCATCGTGGGTTGGGCCGTCCAGGATTCCTGGACCACCTCAGACCACAGGACCATAACATACTAGATAACAAGATCCTTGGGTAGAATCCCAACTCCAAGATTCACCCCTCAAAGGGATGCCATCATCAGAGCAAAATGGGACATTTTCGATGAGAAGCTGCGCTCCTTTGCCCAGCAGCTGCAAATTAATAACTACCATCCCACTGATCCTGATCTCTACCTACCAGAGAAAAGTCACAAATATAATTATAGAAGCTAGCAACTGTGCTATTCCTAGGAAGAAATCCATTCCTGGTGCTGTCTCGTGGTGGTGCACAGAACTCCAGCGCCCCCGGTGGGAGGTCAACTTCAGAAGAAGAGTCTTCCAACGAGCGGGACGGTCCTGGCCAGTTGCAGAGGTAGAGGCTCTCCGCCAGCAATACAGAGAGACTAGAAATATATACACAGCTATTATGAGAAACTCAAGCAAACATCATGGGAACAACTAGTTTCCACAACCGGAAACACCAATCCCTGTGGTGTAGTCTTTAAAATCACAACCAACAATCTCCCAAGATGGGTGGTAATGACAGCAACAATAACCCGTCAAGGTAACATAACAACGTCATGGGACAGATCCAACCAACAATGGATCCTAGTACAAGTCAACAACAACAACACTGCCAGGGACAACAGTATATACAGTCCAGAACATCAAGAGCCGCCCTTCGCTATTGAGGAGCTGCACACCGCAACTGATAGACTCTGCAACAATAAATGTCCAGGACCGGACCTACTTGAGCCGAAGTTCCATAGAACACATGCAGTTTACAGGCATATTATAAATGGCGCCATAGGGCCTAAATTGATGATGCACCTAAAATCCAACAACAACCAACCAACCAACCTCTAAGTTCATTTTTTAGTACTTAACGTTAATTGAACTATGATTCTGAAAGCTTCGCAACCATTACATATACTGTACCCAGTGGCGGATTGCCGCAAAGGGCGCACGAGGCGCGCGCCTGGGGCCACTTAAATCGAGGGGCCTGAAATCTCAGGTCTAAAAAAAAAATAAAATTGTTTCATTTTAAATTTTTACACTCATCTTTATTACCGTTACTGAATAAAATTATAATTTAATATGAGAAGTTAGTAAACTCTTATGCGAATATCCCCACATGTTATATGAAATATCTATGCGAACTAAGTGAATCTGAAGTAGAATACATATTATCATGAATGCTAGATTTTATGTATTAATTTTATGCATTAATGTTAGATTTGGGAGGGATGGTAGTTGTGTCATTTTTTCATTTAAATATTAGTTAAAATGTGTATGAAAGAATTGCGCAACCAAAATGATTAAAACCGCAACACCAAATCTAGAGCGCGTGCTATAGTAAAAACGTGCGCGTAGAATGCACACTGTAGTGGTACCGAAAATATTTAGAGGGGGGGGTCTCAAAATTGAATTGCGCCTGGGGCCTCTCAAGTGCTAAATCCATCACTGACTGTACCTCTCTAAAATTCTCAACCCCTCAATCTACAAGGGATTTTAAAAGTTTACTCTAAAAGAGCAATGTAAACTGCACTAACAACGATAAAGCATATTTCTTGTTTCTATTCGATTTTCTCTATTGTTTTGTGTGCATTTCGATGTCTGTTTTCTGTCTGGCAAGTTTCCTAATTTTTTTTTTTTTTTTTTTTTTGTATCAGTGGCAGCGTGGACCTAAGGCAGCCTGCCCTTCCTGCCCTAAGATCGAGCCTGCTAGCGGACCACTGTTGAAGAAGCAAAACCACGAAAATAAACAAAATAAGCTTTTCATGGTCAATCATTTGACTCCCCTTATTTGCAAAGAATTTGTATAATTAATATCAAAACAAGGAAAATTGGGCGCAAAGCCAAAAAGTTAACATACCATCATATGGACAAGTTTCTAACTCTAGCGTCATCACAAAACAATTTATTCTAAAATTCTACTGACTTGGTTGTCGTGCCTGACAATCTGATAAACAGAAAATTTATTTATTTATTTATTTATTTAAATGATGTCGAAATCTAAATCAGGAAATACATAAAGAGGCCTTGATTATGCAACGAAACTAGAAAAGTGGGATATTTGTGCTAAACATCTGATTAAATATACACGAATGAATATAAAGTTTCGTTTTATGAATGCACGCTTGCCCACAAAATGCAAGAAATGTGATGTAAAACATCGATTAGTTTGGCTCACTAAATAAATTATATATCAGAAACATTTATGCACTACGTTTATTCATGCAATTAGTTCGTCGTGAACTAAATGCGCAATATATGTAGACATTCCAATATCTACTACTACAGTTTAGTAAACTGATTATGATTACTGGCGTAGCTAGAATTTTTTGGTTCCTATGCAAAGACCACCTAAGGCGGTCTTTGCATAGGAACCAAATAAGGGGACCCCTCTCTATATATATTAACATGAAACGCCAATTCCTTGTTCGGAAAAATATTATTTATAATGTATATATAACAAGTTTAATCTACAGTGTGTGTGTACATAGAAATGAATCAACTTTGAAGCCTTATATATAAATATAAATATATGTATTTTTTTATGTGAAATGGGGCTTGAAATTGCGGACTTCGTTATATCGAAGCTTCGTTATCAGAGGTAACGTTAACCGGGGTATGCCTGTACTGTATAAATGTTTCCAATTACATTTATTTGAAAGTCATGCGATTGTTGCTATATTTGAAAAGAATGACGTAATATTTTTATAATTACATATATAAAAGAAAGTTATAAAAAATGTTGAAAAAATCATCAGTCTATCCCTATAAATTTATATATTGGGCTATTTGCCCCTTGAGTTCGCTAATTTTTGAAGAATATTTTGTGGTTTTGGTTATAAAAATATGGTAACCCCGCATTACTAGGTGAAGTTGTGCAGCACGCTATAGTTGTGTTTTCCTGAGCGGCAAAACATTGAGAGAGTGGTATTCCCAATATCAGTGTTTCATGAGATATTAATTTTCATTTAAAAAAAAAAACTAAATTACATTTTGTAAATATGGATAAGTAGCTTATGAAAACAGCGGAAAGAAAACATAGTGATTCTAACTCAGAGAAAGAAAAAACGAGCAGTGAAGACATGGTGGATGCAGATAGGGTAGATTGTAAGACTCATATCTTACATGTATTCCGCAACAAAATTTGGTTAAATATACGATCGTAGTGGGATAAACTTGGCTATATATATATATATATATATATACATATATATTTATATACTGTATATATATATATATAATAATTCAAATGTAGGCGAACGTGGTTTATCAGGTAAATTAATTAATAAAGCAAAAGAGAGAAAAACTAAATCAATTTCATTCTTAGATATTATAATCCTCTAAAGAGTAGTTCGATGGAGCCAGTGCATAGTAACAATCAAGGACATACCTGAGGGAATACACAGTCACGCTTGAGGAATGTGATGCGCTGATGTGCAAAACTTAAGGACCAACACCATTTCTAACTGTTACTACCACAAAATTTTTACTTAAAGTACCCTTTACTGATGAGAGTAGATTCAGTCTCAGCAGCGATTCTGAATATCAGATAATCTGTCGGGAGGTTGCACAGGTATCACCTCGCCAACATCACTAAAAGGGATCGGTATGGTAGACGAGGTGTTCTCATCTACGTAGGCGTTATCTTGTATGGACGTACACAACTCCCGATACTGCAAGGCGATACTGTAACCGGCGCACGCTACTGTACTGAGGTAATCCTTCCCCATGTGCGTTTGTTCCGAAGTGCCATCGACCCCTAGTTCATGTTTATTATTATTATTAGCCCTATAGTGCAAGGAAGCCTGAGGCTTATGCTGCACCAACCAAAAAAAAAAAATTCCCCAGTTACCCTGAGAGAGAGAGAGAGAGAGAGAGAGAGAGAGAGAGAGAGAGAGAGAGAGAGAGAGAGAGAGAGAGAGAGAGAGTAGAAAGGAATCATCAAGAAAGAGAAAAGAATGATGATATCCAGTTCAAGACTGCCCTGGGTGTCCCAAGCCCATACTCACCAGATGTGAGCCCCTTGGGTGATTATGGATGATAACGCCACACCTCATCGCACTGCAGCTGTGATATGCTTTTTGGAAAGTGAGGAAATTGTTCGTATGGATTGGCTTGCCCGTTCAGCCGATCTAAATCCCATCGAACACATATGGGACACTCTAGGGAGATGCATAGCAGCACGTCCACACCCACCAGAAAATGTTCACCAGCTGAAGATGGCGCTGACAGAGGAATGGACGATGTTACAGCAAGAACTTATCAACAACACTGTTCTAAGTTTGGACAGGCGGTGCAAACCCTGTATCGACATTAGGGGTAGCCATATCTCCTACTGAGGACCACCTCTTCCCTTTGTTCCATCTTTGGCAGTGATGCATCTGTATCATGGCAGCCAGTCCCACTTTTGAATGAAGTCCCTCTGTACAGTTTTGTTTCCGTTGTTGTGTCGGTGTTGTTTCCTTCACCGTTTCTGAACCTCCGAGGTTTCTTTGGTATGCTTTTCCCATATGCAGGCAACTCCTATGAGAAGCTACAGGTGAAAACCTGACTGGTCCTTAAATTTTGCACACCAGTGTAGTATTATATCCAAAGGAATCTATACCGAGTAGGCTCGACACCCGAGGAATAGCGTGAATAAATAGGAATGTAGTTAGCTGGCAGAAGTTTTTCGAGAAAAGAAATTTCGAGAAGAAATTCATGGGAAACGGAAGTAGGAGATCAGGTGATCAGACGCTGGAAGGTGTGTGGCCGGGCTTTGGAATCTGCCCTGTGATTGGTGTGAAATCTAAAGAGAGAAAGAGCGGGAAATTGGAGCGAGAGAGACAGAGAGTCAGAGTCAGGGGAAGTCGCAGTCGGAGTCGGAGAGAAAAGAGGAAGTCAGGGAGTCTGAGTGTGGGTCAGAACAAGGTCGGTGATGCGAGAGAAGTAAAAGAAAATAATGATAGTGAGTGTAAAGTTAAGATAGTTATGTGCCTTATAGTGAGAAAGAATCACCAAGTAAAGTGGGGAGAGATTCCATCTCTCCCTACGGAGAGATGGAATCTATGAAAGAGGTGAGGAGGAGTCAGTCCTTCTTCGCCTACCACAGTCCGCCAGCAGTACAGGTACTCAACCGGAATGAATCGCATCTCTTATATCAGATAATCACCAATCACCCAAGAATCTGTGGTCCTTTGGAAAGGTGGAAGCAGCAGAAGTGAATATCCGATGGAAACACCAACTTAGGACAAGGCAAGAGCAAGATAGGAACAGAGTAAGTGGACTGTTACTTTCATGCTATATAAGCTATAAAAATGAATCCCAGGACATATATATATATATATATATATATATATATGTTCTGTTCCCAGGACATATATATATATATATATATATGTCCTGGGAACCCATAACCGGAAATGTTACGGGAAAGTAGTAGCAGAGGCACAAGAAGCAGAAATGACACAAGACAGTAATTAGTGGCAAACATTTATTTGACATAATATTAACAATGGAGTACGAGATGGATGCATTTCATGATGTTACAACAGATGCTCGAAGGTTCCACCATGAGACGCGATGCATGCGTGACACCGACGCAGCATGGATTGGCGGATACGGTCGAACACATCTGAAGTTTCGTTGACAGTAGCAGCAGCGCAGACGAGTCTCGCCACGAGATCCATTTCCGTCTAAACAGGCGATTCATACACGATAGATTTGAGGCCCCCCCACAGAAAGAAATCAATGCTCGATAAATCAGGTGAGCATGGGGGCCAGGCAACGGGTCCACCACAGCCAATCCATCGACCCCCCAAAACGCCTGTTCAAATGGTCACTAACACACCTTCCATAATGGGCAGGCGCCCCGTCATGTAGAAACCAACTGTTGCGTCTCACATTTGCTGCAACATCGTCAAGTAACCCTGGTAGAATTTGTTCAAGAAAGATCCGATATTTAGCGGAGTTCATGCGGGATGGTAACAGGTATGGGCCGACTAAGCAGTCACTGACCATACCTGCCCACATATTTATTGCGAAGCGATGTTGTGCCGCATGGGAGCGCACACCATGCGTCCCCATGAGCCCACACATGAGCATTGTGCTGATTGAATAAGCCTTCCCGAGTGAAATAAGCCTCATCCGTGAAGATAACATAGGCTGGAAAATTCAAGTCTTGAACACTTTCTTGGAGAAACCACTGCGCAAAAGCCACACGTGTAGGAGATCTTGGGGGAGCAGTAACTGAACCCTTTGGAGATGAAAGGGGTGTAAGGAATCGTCGTGCCAGACACGCTGTACACTACAACCACATTCCTAAGGCAGAGGCAACGGGGAGTTAATAGCAGTTCGGCTACCTTATTTTATTTTTATTTTTTTCTAATTTCGACTACCATATATATACATATATGGCATGCTACCATCGCACTACTTTTTTTCCTCAACTTCCAGCACTGCATATAATAAAATACAATTTGGAATTAAAAAAAAAAACTACACCTATGCTCTAACACTTTACAAAAAAAAAAGTTAGGTAACGTACTCAGTGCGTTATTTCAGGCGCATTCGATTTTTTTTCTTAACATATTGATTTTTCCCCCCTTTCTGTGATTAATAAAAGTGAGCAGTAAATAGAGTTATTAACTTAGCTGTTCAATTTAATTACAGCTGTATAATATTTATTACACTTCTCCCATACACTTTTTTTTTAAAAATCTGCTTCCTATCCGCCTCTCTATCTCTTCGCAAGCAACTCCTCGTTCAGGTTTATATAAGAATACAGGTAGAAACATGCACGCATTGTCCAAAGCTAACAATATTTGTATTAAAGCTAATAACAGTTCTGTAATCGAGGTTATTTCGTAACTCCATCAGTCAATGGAAGACTGCTGTCATTCAAATCATTATAATTTGATAAGGAAAGACTACTGTTTTCTTTTTAATAGATGTCTGAGACATGATAAACGGCTTTTATTGTTTGTAGGAGAGAAGACAGCTGCCGTAAATAATTGAGTCACCTGATGCTCACCACTAATCAGTGGGTTTTTTTGAATTGTTTTAGAACGCCTCCTCTAAATACAGTATGTTAGTATTTCATTTATGTTGAACAAAAAATAAAGATATTGGATTAAACATCTTTAATTAAAATTTTAAAATTTTTAATTTTTACTTATTTAATTTTTAAAAAATTTAAACTCTGTTAAACTCTGGATGGCGCTCTCCTCATCATTAGATGCCGTTTATGTAGGGCATCCCGCGCGACGACCCTGACATTAATTCGTTCTCTGTAAATCTCAAATAATAAACTTCATTCTCCGCCAAAAAAGCAATTTTAACACAGATTGTTCTGATTATTAACTCATACACTACTGTGGAATTTTTTTTTTAATAACTATCTGATTATTTATACATTTATACATATGAATTATTTATATATAAGTAAAATATAAGTATATTCATAAGTGAAACAAAGTTAAAGGAATATTTATACAAAAGTAAGTGAACTTGATGTATAAATAACTGAGAGGACCGTTAAAAACAGAGAACTTCCCATAGTAATGCACGGATTAAATTCACAATCTGTGTGAAAAGAGGTTTTTGGTGGAGGATGAAGTTTATTAATTGAGATTTACTGAAAAATAATTAAAGTTATAAGTAAAGAATGGATTATTGAACAGTAACACTCATCGGATTCGTGGGGTTCACTAACAACGAGGACTACCGCCCTAATTCCAAATTCCAGTCCATAAGGTAATTACTGTATGCTGACCACCGCAGTATTCCGATGTTACACTCACACTATGCTTCGATTCTTTTTGGTATGGTGTGTAGTTCTGGTTCTGTAGATAGGTAGGCTGTTTTCATAAAATTTCCAACGTAAGTCACACAGAATTGTCTAAAACATCAATACAGAATACAGCAATTTAAGGTTTAAAGCCGTGTTGTTGTTATTTGGTTTTTAGGAGCATTAGCAACTAAGGCCATATGACCACTGCCAACTAAGGCAGTGGTCATTCCCTGACCTTTCTGCATCCTCCGTATTTAGTGGTGACGGGCTTGAACCCCGGTCTAATCAAGAAGCGTGTGCTACGCACTGCTGCTCCTTCCCACCTGGCTACAGAGGCGCACTTAAAGCCGTAAAACCAGTATATTTCGTCTATGACTCCTCATCCTGCCAACTACTCAAATTAACGATATAAAACGGTTGTGTTGTGCGTGTCTGTGTGAACGTGCATGTACAATAAGGAAGTAGGAAAATAAATAATTTACTCAACTCAAATGTTATAAAACTGATTTTCACTTTTCCTCATACATAATAATCGTATGTAAACCACTTAATATGGATATATGAAAAAGTTCTAAAAAGACAGGTTTACATTGGCGAAATGTAAAGTGAAACAATTCTGATTAAAAGCAAAAAATTGCTAACGTAAATGAGTGTTCCAAATGAGAATTAATGTTGCCTTGATGATTTTAAATAAATAATTTTTCTGTATATACTTGGGGATGACCACGCGGACAGGGGAGTTCACAAGATAGAGAGAATACAAGAAACAGCACCGTATTCAGCAGTCATGGACTTGAACCCCGGTTCACTCAAAGTACATGTATCGGTACTTATGCATCCCCGAACCTGACGACTTTTAAGTTACACATAAATGTTTCATAAGCAGGTGACCACAATTCATCTGCTTAAAATATTCGGCATAGATGCCGAAATTATTATTAGTATTAAATTAGTTTATTATAACGGCTTGCAGATATGACATTAAAGATTAATAATATCTATTAATTTAAATTAGTGCTTATACTTTATTAAGTAACATATGGAACTGAGTTATGAAACAGTTCATTTGAAACCTTTCAGAAGGCTTGAACTTACTTTCAGGCAGGAGCGTAGAGAGAGAGAGAGAGAGAGAGAGAGAGAGAGAGAGAGAGAGAGAGAGAGAGAGAGAGAGAGAGAGAGAGAGAGGGTGGAAGGACATCTGCCACGTGCCCGGAAATGGATTTCGGGCCGTCTCAGTTCGGCTGTTTGTTAGCTCTCTACTTCCCTCCTTTCAGGTTCCTCCTTCTTCACAGGTTGTTTATTGTTACGTTTTGCTTCCAACAAAATAATTTTCCTACTAATATAGGATCCATCAACTACCATTTTTTCCCCCCATAGTTGGTTCCTGAGCATAGTCCTCCAAGTTCGTTTTGACAATTCATGTGCATGAATTATAGTCTCTATAGTAAAAAGCAATTGTTCGATTAAATATAGTTTTTACATAATTCAGTACATTCAAATGTATTAATTATTTTAGGCTATTATATCCCAGGTGTAAACCTCGTATTTTTCAACATTAAAACATACACAGTCCAGTCAAGGTCACCTACCTACCTAGTAGTGGTTTTGTTCTCCTCTTGCCGCTAGTATCGCCGCCACCATACGTCGAGGCGTGGACTCTATAAGGCTTTTGAACGTTGCAAGCGGTATTACTATGTATCCAGGATTGGGCAAGTAGATTTGTTATAGTCTGTGGTGGAGGATCCAACGCTGGATCTGTCCATCCTCGTAAATACCAATGATGTTCCACGGGATTCATATCCGATGAATTCAAAGGTCATGCACCTGAAAGTCACTTTCGTGTTCGGCGAACCACTCTCGAACAATACCAAGAAAGTGGCAAGGCGCAGCATTTTTTTGGAACATCCTTTTGTGATAACTATCTTTCCAGATGGAACAAGTGTTTTCCAGATTTCAGTAAACATTTAATAGTGAAGTGTGGCATTAAGAGCAGATTACTGCTATGGATAAAGGGATAGTTTAGTGAGCGAAGACAGAGTAATTATTAATATACATGTACACTGCTCTTCGTGGACCAATATTATTAATGGGATCTCCCAGAATTCAGTGTTGGGCCATTGTTGTTTTCTATATTTATTGATATTTATAAATATGTATCAGACTTTATGTCGAAGTTTGAGTGATACTAAGGTTTGCGGAGTGGTCAATGAGAGTAATCAAGGTATTACTGCAATACGATCTAGAAAAATTAGTTGGATGGACTGAGAAATTGCAACTGAAATTTAATGCTGACAAATATGTATTACATATGAGTAGCAGTAACCACAGATTAACGTACCGGTATCAACTGTGTAGTCTCGTTCATGTTAAGGTTGAGAATTTTAGTTGAAAATGAAAAACACCTGGGAGTAATTGTGCAGTCAGATATGTTTCTCTCTGAGCAGTACAGACAGGCTGCCAGGACAGCTCATGGGGTTTTGTCAATGATATACAGAGTCATCGAAAAAGTTGTCCGTGATTTTCCTTTTAATTATCTTCGGAAATATTTGATCGATTGCTGTGATCGTAGCAACAAACAGTGTGGTAACTCACTAAGTTTTATTTGACACTTCAACAATGACCTTGGCTGCGCCATGAGTGTGCACAGAATGACTCCTATGCACACTGCCTCAGTCAGTGTCAGTAAGGTGGCCACCGTGCAACAGAAAGCCGACGTCAATACCGGCGTCGGTATTGACGTTGCACTGTTATGACAGATTTAAATTCAATATAGTGACATAGTGACATTGTGTTTTTTGACAAGCGGCACCGGTGCTTTCGCACAACTCCGCATTTGAATCTCTTGTGAAGTAAGACAGAACAGTACTGTCAAGGCCAGATATCATATGTTAGTGTATGTTCATGTTTGCTTAGTGCGGGTTATGTTGTTCATCTGGCCGCTTAGCCTAGGGTCTGTGGAACACCACAGACTGCTAGTTACCGTCACTGGCACTGGGAGCCGGACCAGGTATGTGGAAAGAGAACTCTGGCTGGCCGACCCTGGGGTTAGCCTGAACTTCCCAGGGAGGGCCGAGAAAAAAAAAAAAAATAATAATAAAATAAAATAAAAAAGAATAATAATAAAATAAAATAAAAATAAAAATAATAAATAATATAAAAAAATAAAAATAATAATAATAAAAAAAAAAAAAAATTAATAAAAAAAAAAAAAAAATAATAATAATAATAAAAATAAATAAATAAATAAAAATAAAAAATAAAAATAAATAAGTAAAAAAAATAAAATAAATAAATAAAATAAAATAAATAAAAATAAAAAAAATAAATAAAAAAAAAAAAAAATTTTTTTTTTTTTTGAAATAGGAGAAGGGGTGAGAGATTGAGGAGAAGAAAGAAGGTAAGCAGAAGAGAGAGGGTGAGGTAGGGTGGGCTCCCCCCTGGGGGAAGCCCACCCTACCTCAGGAAGAAGAGAAAAGGTTGTGAGGTCAAGTGACCCACAAAGTCAGATTGCCTAATAGCATGATCCTGCATTTGAAAGTCAAATGCCAGCCCCACTCCCAGAGGAGTATTTATATGAGTTCCTGCACAAGTAGGAAAATCAGATATTGTCATACACCTTGAAGAGAAGAGGTGCCAGCAAGTGAGTGGGTCCCACGATGGGCAAGGGGCCCAGGGTCAACAATTTAATCTTCTTCATCCAAGGGTGACTTGTAGGCAATGGGCAGTGTCCCACACTGGGACTTGGATAATCTTCTCTTAGGGGATGAGAGGAGGCACATGGATTCATGAAACTCAAGGATTGCTTGGAGTTCTTGTGGCTATTGTAGAAAAGTCCTTTTTGGGTTCGTGGGTTTGTCAGATAGCTTCCTTTGTGAACGTCGAGAGATTCCTGTTAGGTCATGACAAAGATCAATATTCTGTTTGTGTTTTCTTTGATTCCATTCAGGATATGTTCTGTGAATTGAGTTTTGGGTTCATTATAAGATGGGGGTGCGTTGAACAGTTTGCTGTAGGTGAATTTGACGCATTTCAAATACAGTCTGGGCAAAAGTAGTGAAGGCTTTGTAGTTGGTTTCGTCAATTATGTAGAGGTGTTCCTGCCCACTGGGTATATTTCCAGTTTTGGTAATTAGGAGACTTCTGGGTAAATCATAAAGAGGGCAATTATACATGAGGTGAATCCAGTCTTCATTGTCACCGCATGTGCAGAGAGGAGAATCGGTGAGACCCAGGGCATGCAGCTTGGCCCGAAACGATCCATGACCAGTGAGGAAGAACGAGACGTGAAGGCCTGGTGAGTACCACGGAGGAGGTTTTGGTGCAGTTATCATAACTTGTGGAAGAAATCTTTTAGTTGTTTCACCTTTGGTTGTTTGCTCCCAAGATCTTTGCCAATGCTGGAAGAGCTTAGTGTAAATCTGTTTCATTTCGTTTTTTGGATCATTAGCTAGATCGAGTGTTATATCCAGAATGGTGGTGGCAATTCCTCTCTTTATGCGGTATGCAAGGCCGCGACGAATAACCTCCAGGTCCAGAGGAAGAGTGCCTGCTAAGACCTGCAGGGCAGGATTACTGACTGTGCGGCATGCTCTAGTCACAGTGAGTAGGATATTGCGTTGAATTGTATGTAGCTTTGCTTTATTACGTGCAATGATGGCACGAGGGAACCATATGGCTGCACCATAGCACACAGCTGGTAAGAAGATGGTTTTATAAAGTAGCATGAGAGTCCTCCTCTTCAAACCCCAGTCTGCTCTGCTAATTCTTACGATCATGGCAGTATAACGACGTATTTTATTGGAGAGGTAATTAAGATGAGGTAAGAATGTTAATCGGGAGTCAAAGGTTACTCCTAGATATTTTAGTTCTGTTTTGAGTTGCAATGTCTGCCCAGAGATTTTAATTTGGAATGGTCTTCTTATGTCCAAGGATCCTTTGAGGAGGATTGTCTTCGTTTTTTCCCCAGAGATGACTAACTTGTGGTTGTTTGCCCAATTTTGGAGGATCGTTAAGGCAGGGGAGGCAATTTGCTCAAGCTGAGTTCTAGAATCAGCTTTGATAAGGAGGATGAGGTCATCTGCATAGGCCATGCAGTCCACAGGACCCAAATCCATAAGAAGAAATTCATCTAGTATCAAGTTCCAGAAGTAGGGCCCAAGAACCGAGCCCTGTGGACACCCTCTAACAACTGGTCGGGAGGTTTTCTGAAAATTTGTTTGAACAGTGACTGAGCGGTTGAAGAGGTAGTTCTGGAGACAGCGGTAGAGGTTGAGTGGAATATTGATTTGACGTAATCTCCTGACAATGCTGGGCCACCAGATGGAATCGAAGGCACCAGCAAAGTCAATGGAAATAGCCAGTAGATATTTTTCTGTGGTTGAGTTTGCTGTGTTGAGCAGATTGTTCATAGCATCTTCAGTGGAGCATCCTGGCTTAAAGCCATACTGCTTTGGAGAGTCTAAGTTGGCTGTCTGGTAGTAGGTGGATAATCTGGATTGAAGCAGCCGCTCCATTACCTTTCCCAAGACCGGGAGAAGAGCAATGGGGCGGTAAGATTTGGGTAGAGTAGGATCTTTATCTGGACCTTTTAGGATGAGTCGAAGCACTGCCTGTTTCCAAGAATCAGGGAAAATTCCTTTCGCAAGGCATTTGTTGAATAGTGCTAATAGGTGGTTTGGGAGATGTGTTGCTGCTTTCTTGATGACCTCAACCTCAATATTATCATGACCAGGGCATTTATTCATTTTTGTTCTGTCAAGTGCTTTGTTCATTTCCTCAGAGGTGAAAGGAGGTTCTATTTTATTGTTGGAGAAGGCCTGGTTGTCTTGTTTAATTTGCTTTTGTTCATCATTGAGGGGACTCTCATCTGTCTGAAGTAGGGCATTCAGAATATTATTCATGGATTCAGCCCATGTGTGTGTTGGATTGCCATCAGGAGTCAGGGTTGCATTTAACATCTCTCCCCTGGGCAGCTTGTTCATAACAATGCGATAAACGACCCCCCAAGGATCTGCATTACCAGTGGTTGTCACAAGGTTCTGCCAAGACACTTTCTTTTTCTGCCGAATGAGGCTTGTGTAGTCGTTACGATATCTTCTATATGCTTCCCGTAGAGCCTGGACCTCAGCAGGAGGCCAGGAGTGCCTCGCTCTCTGGAAGGCTTTTCGGGCAGTGTGGACTTGCCGCCTTAGGTTTTCTAGTTCCTTGCACCACCAAGGGACAGCCTTTAGGTGCTTCTGACGTTTTTTCATAGTTCTCTCACATGCTTGTTGGAGTGTGCTTGTTAGGAGGGAGAGGTGCTCCTGTGGATCAAGATGGTTTAGTTGGGATGTATCCATTTGTAGCTTTGATTTTATATTGTCCTTGAAGGCATTCCAGTCAGCTGTTTTGGTGGAGTATCTGATGATATCGTGGTAGGTGGGAGGAGTACTATCAAGTTGTCTAGATAGATGGAAGGAGATGGCCCTGTGGTCTGAGGTGGTCCAGGCCTCATGAACCATCCATGATGAGAACTTTTGTGCTATGGACCGTGTGGCGAGCGTAACGTCAATGTTGCTTTCCCACAGGGTATTGCTGAAGGTAGAAAGGTGATGTGGTTTGTTAAGGACTTCAAATGGGGAAGATGAAAGGAAATCTTCTAATTGCTGTCCATTCTGGGAAACTATGTGGCCATCCACACGGCTATGCCACAAGCGAGATCTACAATTGGCATCCATCGTTACTAGGATTTTGCTGGAAGGTAAGAGGGTTATGACTGACTGGAGATATTCAATATATGTTGCGATATCAGTTCGTGGTCGGCAGTACAACGAGACTACGTGCAGAGAGCCTTGTTGGCAGATAATGTGTGCACAAACACCAAAGGGGGTGCATAAGGAGTCGATCTTTGTGACTGTAATTGTTGTATTCCTAATAATGATGGCTGCCCATGGAGTATCTGTAGTTGTCTCAATGATCCTATAAGCGCGAGGATAGCCCTGTACCCGTCCCTTGTGGGTGTAGGGCTCTTGAACACAAAGGATATCAATTTCTTCTTCATCCATTTTCATTCTAATTTGTTCGACAACATTTCTAGCTCTTTGGGCATTCAGTTGGAGAATTTTGAGGACGTTGGTGGAATGGCGATTATGGTGTACAGCCATAGTCGGTTTTGTTATGGATGGTTCTCAATACCCTTAAATAGATTGGACATTTGACATCCCGGACGGAGTGATTGGGATCCATTTTTGCTGCTTTGCAGTTGGCGCAGTTAGGGGCTCGATGTTTGTTTGGACAATTGTTGTAGGTGTGTCCGCGTTCAGCACAGTGGCCACAGGTGAAGTCTTGTCGGGCACAGACATGGGATGTGTGTCCAAATCGGAGACATTTAAAGCACTTGATGGTAGGTATGTGCTCCTTGAACCGGCAAGAGCTCCAGCCAATAAATATTCGTTGTTGTTGGAATAATATTTGCCATATCTTCGGGGAGAGTTCGACTACCCAGTTGCAACAAGTACCCGATCTGGATTTGGTGGAGTACTTGACTTTAAGTTCACTTTGAATTTCATGTCTAGTGATATGATCAGCAAGGTTCCTGTCATATATTTCCTCAAGGAGGTCATCTTTGGAAATTCCTTTTTCGACATCGAAGATTACAATTGTTGGGCCTTTTGGTTTGGGTATCTCAGCGCTAAGACCCAGTTCATTTATCTGTGGGATTTGAATAATGTTTTCTGCATCTTTTTTGGAAGCAGTCTCAATGATGATTCCAGAATTACGGATTTTTCTGAGGCTTTTAATTTTTATGGTTTTCATTTGAGGTTTCAAGTTGGTAGTAACAACCTCCTTGACAGCCTCGCTTGAAGTAAAGCAACCCTCTTGGGTCGCACGAAGGATGACTAGGTTTTGTTCTCTATTCTGTCTGGTGTTGGGAGGGGCAAATAGCTTATCTGCCATTGGTTGGATCCTCTGCGCATCTGAATAGGACCGGGGGCGCTGTGGCATTTCACTTGGTTCCCGGTTCTTGGTCTGGTGATAATCATTAACTGTGATATTCGGTTCACTGTCCATAAGGTGGCAGTCAGTGTGATTGGGAGGATGGGCATTAATTTTTGGCCGCTGTACCATAGCAGCATAGGTTGATTCTGGGATAGGTGTAGGGAGAAGTGCTGGTCGTGTCTGGCGGTTTGATTGTGCTGTCAGATCTGGGAGGAAAGAGTTCTGAGTGCTATGGCTGGTCCAAGCTGGACTGCTGAGGGCCTTTGTCAAAGTATAATTTGTTTCCCTCAGTTGTTCATTGATTGCAATTAGTTGTTCATTCTGTAGTATTAGGTCATGTAACATTTTCTCGAGGGTACCCCAGCAGCCTGTAACTTTTTGGGCAGCTGGCTTGGTTACTCTACTTCCTTCAAAGCGAAGGCAGCATTCCATCATGGACCTGAGGATCATAATTTTCTCCAAGTGAGAGCAATCCTTATCTAGTGAGGACTGCATGGAGTTCAGTTCTTCTTCTAGGTTCTCCCAGAGAGTAGCTGAAGGAGAACAGGTTTTAGTGGATTTCTTGACCTTTTTTTTGGGTTTTAGCCGTTTTCGCTCAGCTGGAGGGGTGGGGTTATTCATATTGGTGTCCACACCCGCGACCTCCTCATCAATAATAATATTGCTATTATTTGGATCCCGTTGCGAGGAAACATCAATGCCTAACTTAGCTGGTTGTTTGTTGAGCTGTTTAATCAGAGCTGAGTTTGGGCAGGTGTTTTCAAGTAGTTCCTGGTTGCTTGAGGTGTGCCGTGCTCTGCATGAAGGGCGCAATAGCACAACTACGGGAGTACTGTTTCCCGTTTGGGATTCGATTTTTGACATATTTTCTTTAATTTTATTTTTGTTTATTATTACTATTTTATTTATTATCAATTATTTATTATTATTCACCTATTATTATTTATCCATGTATTATAATTATTACTCATTTATTTATTATTATTATTTTTTGAAGTTGTTCAAAACAGCTAGAATTTATAGCCAATTAGCAGGAAGCTTCTTAATGCCAACTCGAAAAACGTAGGTTCGCTAAGTGAAACAATATGGTGGCGAACAAAGGAGACTGGCGATAAACATGGTAAAAGGTAAAATAAACTGCTAGGATCTAAAATAAAGACGTTGTATGTGAGGTGACCAGTTTAAAAGTTTCCTGGGAGAACTCCGTTCCCAGTCAGTTTCACAGTTTACAGGTTTCACTGCCTCAGTGACACTATCTCTACGGCGACCACGTGGGTTTCCATAGGGAAGATACGACGATATATTTCACTTGCTTGTAAAATGGCCTTCCCACATCAAATAAAAGATAAAATTTTACCTGCAGGTAGAGAAAGCGATGCTGCATCCACTGAAATGGTCGTCACAGTCCAGGGAATTGATAATCCAAAGTAGAATCCGTATTTTATGGGAACACTCTAAACATCGTTGCAACACAGGGAATGAACAGTGGCGCCACCGATTTAAATTCAATGTACCACAACACACACTGGCTTTCTGTTGCACGGTGGCCATCTTACTGACACTGACTGAGGCGGTTTGCGTAGGAGTCATTCTGCGCACAGTCACGGCGCAGGCAAGGTCATTGTTGAGGTGTCAAATAAATTGGATTTCAAGTCCCATCCGAAGCATACAAATGATTTGCCCCACAACGCCTGCTGTGCACACAAATAGTTTGTCCCACAACATTGCAAGTCACGTGACCACAGTTGTGGATATAAATGCAGCAGAACAACCTTTCTAGTATCAGTTAAGCGTACAAACCCTAGCAAGAATGGGGAAAAGGAGTAGTGATCTAACAAACTTCGAACGTGCGTGGCATGGTAGTAGGTGCAAGACGTGCTGGACAAAGCATCTCCGAAACGGCAATTCTCCTGAACTTTTCACGCATCACAGTTTCAAAGGTGTATCGAGAATGGTGCAACGAACAGAAAACATCCTCTCAACGGCACTCCTGTGGAAGAAAATCGCTTGTTGATGAGAGAGATCAGAGAAGGATATCTAGAATTGTGCGAACAAACAGACGGGCCACAATGTCGCATATCACGTCGGTATAAAACCTTGGCACAGAACAAAATATTGAAACGAACAACTAGTCACATTTTGTGCTACAACAGCCAACGGCCACATCGCGTACCTTTGTTATCAATGAAGAACAAGAGAGCACGCCCCCCTGTGGGCACAGCAACACCAGCACTGGACTATCCAGGATTGGAAAACAGTTGCTTTGTCTGACAAGTCGAAGTTCCTGGTGCATCATGTTGATGAAGAGCTCAGAATTTGCGAAAACAACATGAATCCATGGATCCGTCACGTCTGACGACTACTGTGCAAGGTGGTGGGGGCAGTGTTGTGGTGCGGGGAATGTTTTCTTGGTACACGTTGGGTTCATTGATACCCATAGATTCACGTCTGAATGCCACATCGTACCTGAATATCGTTGCTGACGAACGGATGACAGCAGATATGCTGTCATCCGTTCATGTTGCCATTTTATCCTCAGCCAGATGGTTGAGGATAAACCATCTGGCTGAGGCCAGATGGATAAACTTCCAGCAGGATAATGGGCGGGTGCACAAAGCTCGAATCACTATGGAATGGTTCCAGGAACATGACAATGATTTTTCTTTGCTGCAGTGGCCCACTCAGTCCGTGGATCTCAATCCTATTCAATATCTTTGGGATGAGCTGGAAAGGGCTGTTCGCTGCAGGCCTACACCTCCGTCGAATCTCAAGGAACTGCGTGACACACTCATGTCTGCATGGTACTCCATTCCTGCAGAACGTTTTCATCATCTTGAGATTCAATCCATGCCTAGTCGAATTCAGGCTGTTTTGAAGGCTCAACACGCTACTAGGTAGGTGTACCTAATAAAGCGGCAGCACAGTGTATATTATTGTCAAATCGATTTAAAATATATTAAAATAAAACTGAATCAGAATAAAAATATTATGTTAATTTTATACCCTTAAATTGTAAAATCTGCAAATTAAAGGATGTAAACAGTTTTCCAGTTTTCAAGAAAGGCGATAAAAATGATGTAACTGATTATAGACCCATATCGTTGCAAAACAGTCTGGCTAAACTCTTCGACACAGCAGTACACAAACATCTCGAATTCATCAGGCCTTTCATTGATCAGAACCAACATGTTTTCTGCAGTGGCAAGTCAGTAGTCACAAATTTGCTTCCTTTCTGGCAATACACCTCTGAAGTCCTTGATAACCACCTTCAAGTTGATGCAGTCTACACAGATATATCTAAGGCATTTGATAAAGTCTTGCACGAACAACTTATGGAAAAACTTAAGCTATATGGTATCCGTGACCCTTTGCTCTTATGGCTACGCAGCTATATTACGCATCGTTCCTTGAGCGTTATCATCAATCAAGTTAACTCAGACCGTTTTATACCACTAAGTGGAGTACCTCAAGGCTCTCCCCTAGGTCCTCTACTTTTCATTGTTTCTTTCATCTGCACCTCCAATATTCAAGTTGCTCTGTATGCAGATGATCTTATGATTTACTCAGCAGTGAAGGAGACAACGGATTCTCAACAGCTTCAATGCGCCCTCAATAAATTCTGTCTGTGGCTATCTCTGTCGGATTGTCTGCTAACCCCTCGAAGTGCAAAGTAATCTATTTCTCATCCTGCAGATCTCCACAACTAATAAATACGGAGTACACTATTAACTCTGTGATCATCGAAAGGTGTGACCAAGTTAACGACTTGGGGATTCTCTTCTCCAGTAGTGCTAAATTTGATGCCCATGTCCTTAAAATCACCGGCAAAGCATTCAAAACACTGGAATTTATCAAACGGAACACCTACAAGCAGTGGCGGATTTAGCACTTGAGAGGCCCCAGGCGCAATTCAATTTTGAGGCCCCCCTCTAAATATTTTCGGTACCACTACAGTGTGTGCACGTTTTTACTATAGCACGCGCTCTAAATTTGGTGTTGCGATTTTAATCATTTTGGTTGCGCAATTCTTTCATACATATTTTAACTAATGTTTAAATGAAAAAAATGACACAACTACCATCCTTCCCAAATCTAACATTAATACACGAAAACAACAAATCTCCCAACCAATGTTCATGTGCATAATTAAAAGAAATTTATTGCTTTTATAATTATTACTACTGGGGAACTGGCAGATCGACTACATAAATGTAGTCATCTGGTGTACCCACACATATTAATTTCCTTAAATTTCCCAGTCCATTGTTAGCGTTCTACATACACATTATTTGGCATGGCACATTATCAACTTTCTATTCCTTATACTGTAGATATAAATATATTAGGTGGCTGTCAACAAGGTTGATGGCCACCAGTTTGGGAAGCACTGTCGTAGACAACAGTAAAAACATTATTAAAAATAAAAATATTATGGAATCTCTAAACAAAGAACAGGATCTAGTGGAAATTTGACTCATTTTTGAAACGTGGCTGATAAAATGATTTTCAAATAACGCGAGAAAAAAATTAATTCCCAATTATCACTTGCTATAAATGTTCAAAAACTACAGATAAGCTGTCATCCTTTATAAAACTATAGTTCTCCCAGTCCTTGAATTGAGCTCACCCATCTGGAATCCTCACACGACAACTTTAATTAACAAAATTGAAGCAGTCCAAAAAAATTGTGTGTTACCTTACGTTCCTCTATTTTATCACACAGTGTACTATGAATCGCTGTGTGATTACTTTCATCTGAGGCGGTCTGTGCACTAGAAGAGTTATTGCTGACATCATCCTTCTAGCTAATGTAATCACTGGAACTTATAAAGCATCTGATATCCTTAGTAAAATAAACTTCAATGCTCCTTATAGACAAGTTAGGAACCTTACACTGTTTCGCCTTGACTCTGCCACTACGGACTTTATGAAGTTCAGTCCACTGAGCAGAATCAGCAAATTAGCAAATGACTCTCTCATTGACTTCTTTGACAACTCCCAATCATTGATGAACTCTACCCCAGGGGCTCACATCTGGTGAGTATGGGCTTGGCAAACCCAGGGTCCTGAGCTGGATATCATCATTCTTCTCTTTCTTGCTTTCTTGGTGATTCCCTTCTCTCTCTCTCTCTCTCTCTCTCTCTCTCTCTCTCTCTCTCTCTCTCTCTCTCTCTCTCTCTCCTCTCTCTCAGGGTAACACGGGATTTCGGGATTTTTTTTTTTTTGGCTGGTGCAGCATAAGCTTCAGGCTTCCTTGCACCTTATGGCTAATAATAATAATAATAATAACTCCATCCACTAGTTTAGCATTAGCATTAGTAGAGGCATTTGATGCAAGAAAGCAAGCTTATGCAGCATCAGCCAAAAAAAAAAAATAAATAAATAAATAAAGTAAAATAAATAAATAAAAAATAACCACTTCCACTTCACCCCTCGGTTCGTTGGAAATACCTGTCCAGCTGAGCCTTAAACTTATTTAGGCTATCAACTTCCACGACAAGGGATGGAAGTCTGTTCCACCTACCAACCACCCGCTGGCTAAAGGCAAATTTCCGCACATCTACCCTACATCTGTCTTTCCTCAATTTGACTTTATGCCCTCTCAGGTGATTATTCTGAGCAAGAGGAAGAATCCCATCAGCATTGAGCATGTTCAAACCATTCAAGGCTTTGTACACCTCTATCAGATCACCTCGCTGGTGCCTAGTCTCCAGACACCGTAATTCGCAAAACTTAAGCCTTTCTTCGTAAGAGCACCCCTTTGTTCCATTCACTAATCTTGTTGCCCTTCTCTGTACTCGTTCCAGCAGCTCTACATCCTTCTTGAAATGAGGCCTCCAGGCTTGTATACAGTACTCTAGGTGTGGTCTGACCATTGCCTTATACAAGGGAATAATCACCTCCTTATCCCTGCTAGAAAAATTCCTATATATCATTGACAATACACCATCAGCTACTCTTGAAGCCCGTCTGCACTGCTCAGAGAACTTCATATCTACCTGCACAACCACCCCCAGGTCCCTTTCATTCTCTACCACTGTCAGTGTGGTACATGGCGGAAACTCCTAAAGAAAAAGGTCCCTCAGTCATCATATTTGGCGTAGACCCGAATCTGACTCCGGAGACAATCTATAAAGAAATCTTCATGCGAAATCTGCAACAAGACTTCCCGACGGAGACTACAAAAGTTTAGTAGTGCCCAAACATCAAACCAGGACCAGGGATGGCAGCTCGAACAACTGGGTGGTCGGATTGACCCCTGAAGCGTGGAGAGTCATCACAAAACAAGAAAGGATCTACATATGCTGGAGCTCCCACCGCTTTAGGGAACACATCGCGGTGCCAAAATACTTCCGATGTTGCCGATTCGGTCACACCACCCACACATGCGCCCAACAGGAACCTACCTGCGGACATTGTGCCGAGAAGGGGCACAACTATGCTAACTGCCCGAACAAAGGAAAAGAACCAGCCTGCGCAAACTGCAAGTGGCAGAAGCTTCCCCACACGCACTCTGTTCGAGACAACAAATGCCCGGTATACGTAAAAGCAAGAAGCGCACAACAAATAAGAATAAATTATGGGAACTCTCACTAAAATGTACAATAACAACTGTATCAAATTTCTTCAACTGAATGCGCAGCGGGCTATTGCCGTAGCTGGTCAAATTAGACAAAAAGCTGAAGAAGAGAACCTGGACATCCTTCTGCTGCAGGAGCCCTACACCTGCGCGGGTGCTGTCCGGGGTTACCCACTCAGCTACAAAATTGTTCAGGTAGAGGGAGCCACCCCCTGGGCTGCGGTGGCTGTCAGGAATCCTGACATAACTGTGACAAGAATAACACACCAGTGCTTGGAGTGGGCGGCCTGCGCTCACATTGTTACTCCACTGGGAGAGCTATATATCATCTCTCTGTACTGCCGCCCAGGAGCAGACATCCAACCAGCCATCCAATACCTAAATCAAGTACAAACAGAACTTGTGGGTTCTAGGATCCTCGTATCTGCGGACCTAAACTGTCGATCGCCATTGTGGCATAGTGAGACTCCTGAACGTCGAGGAACTAGGAATGGCCAATATATGGAGGAATACCTGGCTAACAGCAGCTTCGTTGTCCTAAATCGACCAAACAATCTCCCCACATTTAGTTCACTCTCTGGGAGGTCACTATAGATGCAACAATGGCTACCAGATCCCTTGCTGGGCACCTAAATGATTGGAAGGTACAGGAAGACTGTACCTCCTCAGACCATAGGGCTATCACCTTCACGATGCACAGATCGCTTCACCGGGCTCCAACAAACAGCTACAAACACAACAGATATGCCGTTGATAAGGCCAACTGGAACAACTTTAAAGAAGCCATAATTACGAACACAGAGAACCTGTCTTCCAATAACCTCCACAACCAAACCCCCGATCAACACCAGCGTGCTGTCACTAATGCCATCCTACAAGCAGCGGACCAGTCGATCCGGAGAAGGGCCCCCGGCCAGGCGCTGTGCCGTGGTGGTCGCAGGAACTTGACCTACTTAGGAGAGATATGAACAGGAAAAGACGTGCCTTCCAAAGAGCCAGACGATCCTGGCCTCCTCCTGAGGTTGAACCCCTCAGACAA
Organism: Mastigoproctus giganteus; assembly: GCF_048544385.1. NCBI lineage: Eukaryota > Metazoa > Arthropoda > Arachnida > Uropygi > Thelyphonidae > Mastigoproctus > Mastigoproctus giganteus. The sequence goes on from NC_143583.1 coordinate 99,710,897, forward strand.
CAATACAGGGAAGCCAGGAATAACTACACTGCGATGATCAGGCAGTGGAAGAAACTGTCCTGGGAGCATCTGGTTTCCACAGTCGGCAATACAGACCCATGGAGCATCATATATAGAATAACCACAAACAAGTTACCAAGGGGAGAGGTCACGCCCTCCACCATCACCCCACAAGGCACCATGACAAAAAACTGGCACGACACCGTCAACAACATTCTCAATGCCACCTTCAAACCCATCGAAGAGGACAACACACCTCAACAGCATCAGCTGTGCCACGCCAACAAAACCTACCAATCGGCCCGAGTGGAACAACCATTCACCCTGCAAGATTTACAAACTGCCGTACAAAAAATAAAAAACAAAAGAACCCCAGGACTGGACATGCTTGAACCAGAACTGGTAAAAAAGGTGGCCTAGTATGTCCCGAACTTGCTGTTAGACTTATATAACCACTGTCTTCGTCAGGGCTGGTTCCCCTCGGACTGGAAGGTAGCCAGCATAAAATTAATCATAAAAAACCCATCAAAGCAGCAACATATACCGGAGTCCTACCGACCTATATCTCTCCTGTCTGTACTCAGCAAAGTCCTGGAACAACTTCTTAGACAGAGGCTTGAAGTACATTACACCGCAGCAAATTTAACAACAGACAAACAATTCGGATTCAAAACGGGGAAATCCACTCTGGATGCACTAGAATATATCATGAATGCCGCGTCAAACTGCCAACGAAAGTACCTTCTTCTCATCTCTGTGGACTTTGCAGGGGCGTTCGACGCCCTCTGGTGGCAGAGCATCCTCGCAAGACTAAGAGCTGCCAAACTGCCATCAAACCTATATGGATGCATTCAGAGCTACCTGAACAATAGGAAGGTCCTAGTGCAGGCTCCCTACCGCAAGGTTGAACGTCAGGTACACAGGAGCTGCCCTCAGGGCTCTGTACTGGGTCCCCTCCTTTGGAACTACGTGCTGGATGAGTTCCTCTCCCTGGAACTGGGGGGTGTGCAAGCGCTCGCATACGCAGATGACCTCTCCCTAATCCTCTCTGCTGATTCAAGAGCACAACTGGAAACGCTTGCCAACTCAGCACTTTCTACACTAAGAGAGTGGACCGAAACTCATCACCTTAATATCTCTGCCACCAAAACCCAATCTATCCTACTAAAGGGATATTTAACTCCTACCAGACCACCGCAGATAAAAATCTACAACAGAACGATCAAGTTGGCCACAGAACTCAAGTACCTAGGAGTGATCCTGGACCGAAATTTATCATTTACACCCCACTTAAAATACATCCAGAAGAAAATGAAAAACTATGCTGCCATGCTTGCCAGGATTTCCCGCCGCGACTGGGGGCTGAAAAGAAGAACCCTTGCAATACTTTTCAAAGCAGCCATCATCCCTGCGATTGCATATGCTTCTGGCGTCTGGCACCTTAAGGCCTCTACGGCGGTAAATCGTCGGCTACTCAACATCATTCACCGACCGATTTTATTAACCCTCACCAGAGCGTGCCGCACTGTATCTACTCATGCACTGCAAGTACTCACTGGGACCCTCCCTCTTGATCTTGAAGTGATTCGCCTAGGCATGTTACAGCAGCTTAGACGCGGAAATCCAACTACCTTCCAGGATCACACCACAGACCCAACTGCAAATCGGACAGTGGAGAAGAAAAGACTCCAGATCTATTTGCGATCGATATGGCAGCAGCGCTGGACGACCTCCACAAAAGGGGAAGTCACGCGGAGGTTCCTCCCCGATCTACAACAAATATACCCACAGTATCCGGTATGGCTTTGCCCTGGATTGTACAGCACGTATCTCCTAACAGGACATGGAGCGATCCGCCACAAATTACACCTTCTCGGACTCGAAAACAACCCAATGTGTGCAGGTGGCTCTGTGGAGACCTGGGGACACCAGATGTATGACTGTGAATTTTATGAAGATCTTCGTGTTGAATTAATCATCCAAGTGCGCCTTAATCCCAAAAACCGGGAACACTACTTACTGGAAGATGAAGCCTCATATATAGCGTTCACCAAGTTTGCCCAGAACCTGTATGCTAGACGCTTGACCATTCCTCTGCCTGCAAACTTCGAATAGATGTGTCAAACAAACCTTCTCAGAGACCCCCAACCAGATGTCAGGTTTCACTGCTTGATCCTTCATGCAAGACAAAACTGGAACTCTTATGAGAAGTGAGAAACCTCCACTTCCCAGAACATTGACTACTGGACGGGACAACAGTCCCATGAATGACTCCCAACTGTGACATTTTGCACAACCTGTTCAGCCAAACCAACATTGGATCGCCTGTGCTGGGCCTCAAGTTTTTCTGGATGGTGCGGACCTGACCCTGCGGTCTGGTTTGCTCCCACCCATGCACACAGGACACATTGGCAACCTGAGCCAGCTCTCTTGTCTGGCTCACTGTCTCACCTCTTCCTGGCAGGTGGGGAGGGGACAGTAAACTGTCCCCTCCACACCCTGCCACCCTATTTCTTCCCTCTGGTGGGGCATGGGCATGCCCCACTGTAAACTGGAGTTGCCTTCCCTTTCGGCTCCATATTTCTGTCTATTTGCCCCCCAGTCTTCAGCCTTCACCCCGCTCTATCTGATAGCAACGTGAACACGTGCCACACAATCTAAAATCACCAATCTAAATTAATTTTGCCCAACATTTTGGACTTCTAGCGCTCCCCGCGACGCGTACGCGATTTTTTTTTTTTTAAGGTCCTAGCCACTGAAATCTTAGGAAATTAGGTGGCAGACCTGCCAGAGTGAACTATATACTAGTGAGTACCTGGTCTGCCTCCACGGGGCTAAAGTGGGACAACGTCGGGCCTCAGTAGGGGTCTGGCGGCTAAATGACCAGATGAACAACGGTACAAGGCATCAAATATATACAAAGTCCATACACTTTTAAATCTCTGGCTTTTCCAGTCAACTGGTTCACCCACAATGTAAACTACGCGGATATGGGGGAAACCCCTAGTGCCGCTTGACCCTAAACACACTTTACACTTTACACTGTCAGTGTGGTACCACAGAGTTGATACGTTGCTCTGGGGTTGCTGTTTCCCATATGTAGTACTTTACATTTGTCAATGTTAAACTTCATTTGCCATCTCTCAGCCCATCTGCTCAACCTTTCCAGATCCTGTTGCAGCAGCATAGTGTCAGTAGTGTCCTTGACAACCCTGCCAACCTTCGTATCGTCTGCAAACTTGGACATTAAGCTTGATATACCATCATCAATATCATTTATAAATACAGAAAACAGTAAAGGAACCAATACTGAACCCCGAGGGACTCCACTTAATAACATTAGTCCACGATGAGCAGTGTCCATTGATTACCACTCTCTATCTTCTCCCCCTCAACCACCCCTTTATCCATAGCAGCAATTTGCCTCCAATGCCACACTGCTCCAATTTGTGCAGCAATCTTCCATGTGCAACAGTATCAAAAGCCTTTCTAAGATCCAAGTATATAATATCAAAGTTATTGAGTAAATCCCACTTCAGCACACTGTGATCACTGCCACCTAGTGGTTCATTTATCTGCAGATTCTTAATGCATGAAGAATCACTACTGATAATCAAATCAAGAGTATTACTCCCTCTAGTTGCCTCCCGAACATGCTGATGTAGAAAACAATCATCCAATAAATCCACAAAAGCCTTGCTACTGTGTAAGTGACCAGCCCCCAAATTCCAGTCAATATCTGGGAAATTAAAATCCCCCATTATAAGACTCTCTGATTTACTGGCCCACTCTATTTCTCTGTACAGTTTCTTATTATACTCATCAGAGTTATTAGGCCTATAGCTCACTCCTACTCTCAATTTTGATCTCCCAATGCTTATGTCAGACCAAACTGACTCGACAATGCACTGTCCAGCGATGTCGACTGGCTTCACTTCCTTGGATTTTATGTGTTTTTTAACTAATAGCATAACCCCTCCTCCCTTCCTATCCTGTCTATCCTTTCTGTAGACATTGCACTCCCCAAATTCCAGTTCTGCATTCCTTATATCTGTGTGACCCCACGTCTCTGAAATCCCAACAATATCTGCCTTTGATGTTTTGAGCAATACCTCAAATTCATCAAATTTATTTACTAAACTCCTAGCATTGGTGTACACGCAAGTATACATGCACCTGCTCTTCCTCTTAGCCACCCTAACACAACCCATGTGTTCACTTGTACCCCCATGATTCCCAGCAGTCTCTGAAATATCCTCCATCTTATTTTCCAGGCTGCTGCTCATTCCAATAGAAGCAGTGCAAGAATCACTTTCTCCTCTGCCAGTGGCTACTGTTAATCTATTAGTCCTTGTATCCCCCCAATCTAGCAGTTTTCCGACCCACCTAACATTGCCTCGATAGCATCAGCAAACATTCTTGCACCCTTTCTATTTAAGTGTATCCCATCCCTGTAGTTTGCCTCTTCTCTTCATATGCAAAATGGCTTACTCTCATCTGATTATTGTACTTTATTATTATTATTTGTTTTATTATTCTTCTATTCTCTAAATAATTAATTTATTATTTATTTTACCGGTAACTTAACTTAATGCAATCCTCTTTTGTACATAGTATTTTCATTTTTAAATCTATATCAATGTTTATCTTCCTGTTGGATTTCATATTATTGTTATCAATTGTGTTCATTGTTCTGCTCTCATATACACTGTTAATGGTTACCTGTTGTGTATTTTGTTGTTAATAAATTAAAATAAACCAAAGAAGAATATGTGCCATTTTTTTTGTTTTAATCTGGTAATGGCACTTTTTTTTTTTTTTTTTTTTTTTGCTACCTAAAAAAAAAAAAAAAAAAATTGTTTTTTGATAAATAGCCAAGTCCTGTGTACTCCGCTACAACTGTGCAGCGTTGTTATCGCTAGCACTTATTGACCTATTAAAGCGAAGTTGGTATGCGCGAATATGAATTTCTTCTCAGTGATATGTGTGTGTGAGTTTTGATTTGTCTGTGGGAGTGGTGAAGTTACGTAAATGGCTAAACGGTGCGGTTGCAAATGTGGGAAAGTAAAAGCTGACATGATTGTTGGTCAGTTCTTGTTGTAATTAAGATAACTAGAGAATGAAATGTTTATGATTTGAGAACAACATTTTTCATGTTCTTCTTGATAAGATATAATGTCCCGAGTATCGTTTTTGGATTTTCTTCCCTTGCTAAGGCCAAATTGGAAAGTTAGTTTGGATGCACGGTATGAATAGGCATATTTTGTTTCGCTGTTTCAGGAACGCCGTGATATTTAGATGCAAAAGTCCATCTAGAGATAATAGGTACATTACAGTTAGCAAAGGCCTATCAAGCACCCAAAGGATATTTGAAGAGAAGTTTGAAGTGCTGGTAGGACGAACTACAGATGTGCTGTTTGAAATGACCTGCGCGTTTCACACCTCGAGAATATTTGAAGGTAACACCTCCACCAAAGTAGAGCATATATCCACAGCGAATACTACGAAGGATCGTAATTTGATTTTCCATCAAAGTGTATTGGAAACACTTATAACAGTAGTTCCAGTGCGTTTACAACCTTATATAAAGCTTGTCAGACTGGACAAACCTACTGGTAAGTTTTAAAATAAGTCGCCTTCTTGTTCTCATTTGCTAATATATTTGGTACCGAATATATTAGCAAATTGATAATTGGTACCGAAACTGTTCCGTGTTATGTGAAACCGCGCTGATTGAGGCATAATTATAATGGGTTTTAATTGAATGTGTACCAGAGAAACAGTCTATAAACAAATTATAATAAATCTATAAACAATTTGCGGTTGATAGCCAATTAAAAGGATTTGAAATTAAAAATATTGCAAAAAATTTATTAATGAAAGATAACATCATTAGAGATGAGAAAAAAGCTTTATTGTTTATTTAGGTATTCAGTAATAAAGTCCGGTAAAATCGTCTCTTCTTTTTCTCGGCGTACAAGTCCTTGTAGCATCAAAACCCATCTTGTAAAATTTTCCGTATCTTGATCTACGTTCAACATCCGGATCTCCATTCATAATCGCCTTGCAGGTTATGTCAACCCCCGAAAAACTTTCTCCAATTCTTCTGTTGAAATTTATTTTGGTGCCACTTCAGTGTTATCCACGTCAGAATTGTTTTCCTCTTCTTCATCTGCAGTTTGCTCGTCAATTTCAAGGAGAGTTGCATCATCTGAGTCATTTGCATGTGAGTCAATGCAGTCACATACATTGGCAGTGTCAAAAAGTTTCAAATCCCGTCTTCACAATGTCTTTGGTAATTGTCTGAATTCGTGATTCAAAACCAGTGAAATAATTTGCCAAATGGGGCAAAACATGCAGCCAAACAGAACGTATGTTGTTAGCAGTGATTTCTAGCCAAGATGCAAATATACTTTTGATCGGATTTAAAGGAGTAAAAAATAAATTGTGAAATGAAAAATTATCATGTCATCCTGTCAGGATGGAATTAAGAATACCGAACACTGCTGCACGTTGCTGGTGACTGACTGAGGGGAGCTATTGGCACATGTGCATGTGAGACAATAGAGTTGGCACTGCAGCATATATGTACACGTTCACAGGCTGCAACAATGCAGCATATGTAGAGTACGTGTCTAGGCTGTTGAATGAATTTTACAATGTACAGTAAATTTTTGATTTAAACTTAATTGAAAACCATGTTATAGTGAAACCTGTGCTGTTTGAGACCGTGCTAAGCGAGGTATTGCTGTATATACATATATATATCCTCCTTGAATAACTCCTCGTGTGAATGTAGATGCAAAATACTCATTTAGTTTGGCAGCTATCTGAGAATGATCATTTGCAGTCTACCTCGACTTAGGTTTTTTTTTTATTTCTTCCTCTTCTTGTTTACTATTATTTATTTTTTTCTTTTCTCTATTTTTTTTCCTTTTTAATTTATTTATAGAAATGTCCAATGGCATTTCACATGCGCCCACCTAGGTTTTGTTTGAAGGGCTCCATCTGAATTTGCTTGCATCTGAAGTTGCTTCCATTTTTATGATAACATACCTCGCAACCAGAGGCAGACTGGCCATAAGACTTACCAGGGAAACCCAGTGGGCCAGAATCCAGTGTGATTTTGGCCATAAACAATATGGCCATAAAACACTAGTATGAGGCCGCTACGAGTTTTCCCCTGTAAGTGAACAGGTTGATGCAACCTGTGGATAGTCTCTGCTGAATGTAGACGTGCTACGGTAATATGTAGTTAATATCTCATCCTTTCCTCCATACAGCAAATTGTTTACTCACTAACAGAACTCTGTTATTGTCAGTCAGTATTGAAGACGTAAACGTGAAGTTGTTTACATTGTTGTTTGGGGATTCTTCTGTGTCGTAAGCAATTTTTCAATTGGTGCTGTCATTTCACAGAGGGTAGGGAATCTGTTGAAGGCAATCCACTACTGATGATTTAACTGTTGGTAAAATCGCTGAAGAAACTCCTGTCTCCATTGGATCGCTCCTTCTACTTTTAATGAAAATTTTGAACACGAGCCGCATATCCGTGAAGTTCAAGCTGCGGCTGTTGCAGGTTCTCCAGATTTGTTTGAGCGTTCGCCTAATGATGAGACATTTTTGAAATTCATAACTGGAGATGAAATGTGGGTTTATAGGTATGATCCCTAACCCAAACAGCAGTCATCTCTTGGTGGATGACTCCTTCTTTCCCCAACCTAAAAAAAAGTGCAGCAAGTGCACAGAAAAACGAAGATCGTGTCGCTAACATTTTTCACAGTGCAGATGTTATTCACCACAAATATGCCCCAGATGAATAAACAGTAAAGATTTCTATGTAGTTAAAAGAAAAAGACCAGAAAAATGGAACTCCAAAGGCTGGTTGCTTCATCATACTAGTGTTTCTTCGCAACTTGTGAAGAGTTTTTTTGGCGGAACTCAGAACTGAAGCAGGGGCGTATTCAGGGTTGGGTAGAGGGGGTATATGCCCTATTAACTAAAAATTTGAAATTAAAGAAACAGAAGGCAGGAGGTGTTCTAAAAAAAACTCAAAAGCCTGGTTGCCAATCCCCCCTTATGATGATACCTGGATAAGTCACTGAACTGAAGTAACCCACATGTTCTTTAAATCTGGCTTCATGTTTTTTTTTTTTTTTTTTTTTTTTTCCTGCAAAGAACCCTGAAAGGACACTGATTTGATGAAGTATACTATAATCAGGTTTTAGTAATTTTGAAATTGGAATATGAGAACTGCTTCCAAGTGTTACCCCAAATGGATGTTATTTTGAAAGGAATTAAGTTACTCACCCTATGAGTATGCCTATTGTCACTATATCATAACAGTCTGGATTGCTTTCTTTGTACAACATCAGAACAAAATAAAATGACTAATTCAGTTCAATAAATATATGAAATGTGACTCAGGTCATCTTCACTCAATCCCCCCCCCCCCTTTTTTTTTCCTTAGCTGCAAAATTGGCATTCATTCCTTCAGATATATATTTCATGTTCCACATGAAAGAGTTTTAAAAACAAGAGTTATAAAAACAATACAGCTTTGAAACCAGGTGCACACAGCCTTCTACACTCTTTAGTGCCTTTCAATAACATTTCCATCTGTGATATACTGGGGATGGGGAGGGGTTCAGTTGCCAAAGAACATCATGTAAACAAAGAATTTGTTTGGTGCCTGGGTAAAATTTACCCTATGCATGTATTAACATTTCCAATATTTTTCAATAGAGAAAATAGATAAACTAAGATGGTTCTTGAAAACAATTTTTTTATTTATTTTTTGTGTAATGCCTGCTATGTTCATTTAAGTTTAATATTTATCAGTACTTTTAAAAAAGGTTTGTCAAAATTCATTATTTGTTTCTTATCTCTGTGTTTATACTTGTCCCTTCCTATCCAATACATTTATGTGTGAGCAGTTTTTTACACCTATGTGTGCCAAAATCTCAAGTTTCAATGTACATCTGATGGATTAAATGAATAGCACTATTATAAAATATTTTGCAGTTTTTATTCTTGTATTTTGAATTAATTGGATTAAATGAATAGCATTATTATAAAATATTTTCATTCTTGTATTTTTTCTATATCTCATGGCATCAGGATCCTGGTTGTTATTATGGCCTTGCTATTGGAGTTTAGGACTTGCAGCTTCACCTGGACATCTGCCAGACTTGACCTTAATGTTAGTATTTGCTACAGGTGCTTTCTTAATGAGAGGTGCAGGATGTATAATTAATGATATGTGGGATAAGGATATAGATGCCAAGGTAAGAGTTAAATTATAATAATTTATCAAAGAGAGAAATAGCTACATAAATATTTGCAAGCATTTACAAGTCATAGCAGTATAGGGCATCCCTTTTGAACATACCTGATTTTAAAAGTTGGTTAAAATTCATGTTGTACCTATGGCAATGTAGTGGGAGCCAGTAGAGGGGAATATGCTCAAGTTTCATTGTTGGCGTTTTGAAACATGGTATGACTGAGGCCACGATGCTGCCATCATTTGTGTAAAAGTGGCTTCACTGCATGAGAAAGTGTAGGCAGTGGTGGGGTTTGCAGAGAGAAAATCTGTTGTAATGGTTCAAGGGCAATTTAGACATATTCAGGAAAGATGCATTTTATCCAAAGTCTATGCCAAAATGGTACAGGACATTTTTGAACACCAGTAGCATGCAGAAGCAACATGCAGGAGGTCATCAAACATCTCAGAAGAGGTATGTGCTGCCTTTGTTTGTAGCCCGTGAAAATCAATCAGTCATGCATCAAGGGAATTGAACATACCCCATGCAACTTTGCTCAGGGTCGTACATAAGAGGTTGCATTTGTACACCTATAATTTGTAAATGGTTTAAGAAATCAAACTGAGTGACAAACCATGTCAACAAAACTTCACTATTGATATTAGCATTATCATTAGTTAGAGGTATACGATGCAAGAAAGCAAGCTTATCCAGCATTAGCCAAAAAAAAAAAAAAAAAAATCATTTCGCCCCTCCATTCGTTCCAAATGCCTGTACATACAGCTCAGCCTTAAATTTATTTAGGCTATTAGCTTCCACAGCAAAAAATGGAAGCCCATTCCACCAATCAACTACCCGCTGGCTAAAGGCAAATTTCCGCACATCTATTCAACAACTATCTTTCCTCAATTTGAAACTGTTTCCCCTCAGGTTCTTAGTCTGAGTAAGAGGAAGAATCCCGTCAGCATTCAGCTTGCTCATCCCATTCAAGGCCTTATACACCTCAATCAGAACACCTTGCAGGTACCTATTCTCCAGGCACTGCAGTTTGCAGAACTTAAAGCTTTCTTGGTAAGAGCACCCTTTGTTTCCCTCATCAGTCTTGTTGCCCTTCTTTGTACTCCTTCTAGCAATTCTACATCCTTCCTAAAATGAGGCCTCCAGACCTGTACACAGTACTCTAGGTGTGGCCTGATCATTAGCATTAGCATTAGCATTAGCATTAGTAGAGGCATTTGATGCAAGAAAGCAAGCTTATGCAGCATCAGCCAAAAAAAAAAAAAAAAAAAAAGTAACATAAATAAATAAAAATAACCACTTCCACTTCACCCCTCTGTTCGTTCGAAATACCTGTCCAGCTGAGCCTTAAACTTATTTAGGCTATCAACTTCCACGACAAGGGATGGAAGTCTGTTCCACCCACCAACCACCCGCTGGCTAAAGGCAAATTTCCGCACATCTATCCTACATCTGTCTTTCCTCAATTTGAATTTATGCCCTCTCAGGTGATTTTTCTGAGCTAGAGGAAGAATCCCATCAGCATTGAGCATGCTCAAACCATTCAAGGCTTTGTACACCTCTATCAGATCACCCCGCTGGTGCCTAGTTTCCAGACACTGTAATTTGCAAAACTTAAGCCTTTCTTCGTAAGAGAACCCCTTTGTCCCATTCACCAATCTAGTTGCCCTTCTCTGTACTCGTTCCAGCAGCTCTACATCCTTCCTGAAATGAGGCCTCCAGGCCTGTATACAGTACTCTAGGTGTGGCCTGACCATTGCCTTATACAAGGGAATAATCACCTCCTTATCCCTGCTAGAAAAATTCCTATATATCATTGACAATACACCATGAGCTACTCTTGCAGCTCGTCTGCACTGCTCAGAGAACTTCATATCTGCCTGCACCACCACCCCCAGGTCCCTTTCATTCTCTACCACTGTCAGTGTAGTACCACAGAGTTGATACGTTGCTCTGGGGTTGCTGTTTCCCATATGTAGTACTTTACATTTGTCAATGTTAAACTTCATTTGCCACCTCGAAGCCCATCTGCTCAACCTTTCCAAATCCTGTTGCAGCAGCATAGTGTCAGTAGTGTCCTTGACAACCCTGCCAACCTTCGTATCGTCTGCAAACTTGGACATTAAGCCTGATATACCATCATCAATATCATTTATAAATACAGAAAACAATAAAGGCCCCAATACTGAACCCTGAGGGACTCCACTAATAACATTAGTCCACGATGAGCAGTGTCCATTGATTACCACTCTCTGTCTTCTCCCCCTCAACCACCCCTTTATCCATAGCAGCAACTTGCCTCCAATGCCACACTGCTCCAATTTGTGCAGCAGTCTTCCATGTGCAACAGTATCAAAAGCCTTTCTAAGATCCAAGTATATAATATCAAAGTTATTCCCTGCATCCAGTTCTTTTGTGACTGCATCATAGTATCCAATCAAATTGGTCAGGCAAGACTTCCCCTTAACAAAACCATGCTGTGTCCTAGCTATAACTGAAGTCTTGTCTAGATGATCCTGCAGTGCTTCTTTCACCAGTGCCTCCATTAATTTTCCGGGAACAGAAGTTAAACTCACAGGTCTATAATTACTTGTGTCAGCCTTTGATCCCCCTTTGTGAATTGGGGTCACATTTGCACATCTCCAGTCAATGGGTACCTCCCCTGAGTCCAAGGAAGCTCTCATAATTATGGCTAAGGGTTTGCTTACCTCCTTTGCTGCCTCCTTTAATATAACTGGATAGATCCCATCCACCCCAGGTGCCTTTCTTGTGTTTATCTTCAACAATTTCTCCTCCACTTTGCTCTCAGTTATTACAAGATTCTCTAGCTTACTGCTAGAGTTGAATACACCTCTGGCATTCCCCTCGCTGAATAACTCCTCATGTGTGAATGTCGATGCAAAATATTCATTTAGTTTGTTAGCTACCCGAGCAGGGTCATCAACAGTTGACCCATCGATCTCAAGTGGACCAATCTGATTCATCCCCTTCCTTCTAGAGTTTACATAAGTAAAGAACTCTTTGCTGTTTTTCTTCGCATCCCTTGCCAAGGATCTCTCGTAATCTGCCTTCGCCTGCCTAACCTCCTTTGTAACTTGGTTACAGATCAACTTGTATCTATCATAGGCGTCCGTGTCACGTGTTAATTTGTATGTATCCCATGCATTTTTCTTCTCTGCCATATGCCTCATTAGTTCATCTGACAACCATTTAGGCCTAAACCTTGAACAATATTTCTTAGTTGGTATGTAAAGCCTAGTAGCTTCCACGATAAGTTCTTTGAATGCTTCCCATTTTGAATTTGCTGTTGGCAATATCATCAGTTGATCCCACTGTATAGAATTTAAATACTGTCTCAGTCCATTGTAGTCGCCTTTACGAAAGCAATACCCCTTCCCTTTACCCCTAATGGTAGTTACCTCTTTGAGTAACTCCCACTTCAGCACACTGTGATCACTGCCACCAAGTGGTTCATTTATCTGCAGATCATTACCTTATATAACGGGATAATCACCTCCCTGTCCCTGCTAGCAAAATTCCTATATATCATTGACAAGACTCCATGGCCTGTCCTGGCAGCCCATCTGCACTGCTCAGCGAACTTCATATTTGACTGCACAATTACCCTCAGTTCTTTTACACTTTCCAATTCCCTGAGTGTAGTACCACAAAGTTAGTACATTTTTTTTCAGTTATCGCTACCCATATGCAGTACTTTGCATTTGTCAATGTTAAACTTCAGTTGCCACTTCTCATCCCATTTTCTCAACTTGAATAGATACAGTTGGAGTAGCATACTGTCTCTACTTTCGTTAACAACCCTGCCAACCTTTGTATCATCTGCAAACTTGGACATTAAACCTGATATACCTTCATCAGTATCATTGATAAATATAGAAAACAAGAATGGTCCCAACACCGAACCCTGGGGAACTCAGAACTCCACTAATAACATTTGCCCACGAAGAGCAGTGTCCATTGATTACCACTCTGTCGTTCTCCCACTCAACCATTCCTTTATTCATTGTAGCAATTTACCCTTAATGCCATACCTCTACAACTTGTACAGCAGTCTTCCATGTGCAACAGTATCAAAAGCTTTTCTGAAATCCAAGTATATGATATCAAAATTATTTTTTTCATTGTGATCACATCATAGTATCCAATCAAATTGGTCAGAGAAGACCTCCCTTTAACAAACCTATGCTGTGTCTTAACTATTACTGCAGTCTTGTCTAGATGATCCTGCAATGCTTCTTTAACCGGTGATTCCATTATTTTCCCTGGAACACAAGTTAAACTGACAGGTCTATAGTTACTTGTCACCATTCAACCCCCCCTTTGTGAATTGGTGATACATTTCCACACCTCCAGTCCATGGGGACCTCCCCTGAGTTCAAGGAAGCACTCATAATTTTGGCTAAGGGTTTGCTTACTTCCTTTGCTGCCTCCTTTAATATAACTAGATAGATCCCATCCACCCCAGGTGCCTTCCTTATGTTTAACTTCAACAATTTCTCCTCCACTTTGCTCTCAGTTATTAAAAAATCACTTAGCTCCCTGTTAGCATTTGATAAACTTCTAGCACTCCCCTCATTGAATGACTCCTCATGTGTGAATGTAGATGCAAAATACTCATTCAGTTTTTAAGCTACCTGAGCATGATCATCAGTAGTCAACCCATCTATGTTAATTGGTTCAATCTGATTCATCCCTTTCCTTCTAGAGTTTACATAAGTAAAGAACTCTTTGCTGTTTTTCTTTGCATCCTTTGCCAAAGATTTCTCATAATCTGCCTTTGCCTGCCTAATCTCCTTGGTGACTTGATTACAGACTAGTTTATACCTGCCATAGGCTTCTGTGTTATCTGATACTTTATATGCATCCCATACATTCTTCTTCTCTGCCATGAGCCTTATTAATTCATTTGACATCCATTTAGGCCTGAACCTTCAACAATATTTCTTAGTTGGAATGAAAAGCCTAGTAACCTCCAAAATTAAGTCATTGAAGGCTTTCCATTTAGAATTCAATGTTGACAACATCATCAGTTGATCCCACTGTACAGAATTTAAAAACTGTCTGAAACCTCTGTAGTTACCTTTACGAAAGCAAAAGCCTCCTTCCCTTTAGCCTTGATGGTAGTTGCATCTTTAAGTAATTCCCCCATCAGTACATTGTGATCACTGTCACCCAGTGGTACCTTTATCTGCAAATTCTTAATGCATGAATAATCACTGCTGATGATCAGATCAAGAGTATTACTCCCTCTGGTTGCCTCTCGAACATGTTGTTGTAGAAAACGGTCATCCAGTAAATCCACACAAGTCTTGCTAGTGTGCGAGTGACCAACCTACAACTTCCAGTCAATATCTGGAAAGTTAAAATCCCCCATTATAATACATTCTGATTTACTGGCCCACTCTGTTTCTCTCCACAATTGCTCATTATACTCATCAGATTCATTAGGCCTATAACACACACCTGCTCTCATTTTTTCCTTTCTCTAGTGCTTATTTCACACCAAACAGACTCAACACTGCATTGTCCACCAATATCAATTGGATGCACTTCCTTAGATTTTGTTTCTTAACTAACAGCATAACCCCTCCTCCCTTCCTGTCCTGTCTATTCTTCCTGTACACACTGTACTACCCAAATACCAATTCTGCACTGCTTATATCTCTGTGACACCATGTCTCTGATATCCCAACAATATCTGCCTTTGATGTCTTGACTAGCACTTCAAGCTCATTAAATTTATTAACTATACTCCTAGCATTGGTGTACATGCAAGTATACATGCATCCGTTTCTACTCTTAGTTACCCTAACACAGCCCATGTATTTACTTGTTCCACTATGACTCCTAGCAGTCCTGGAAATCTCCATTACCTTGCTTTCCAGGCTGCTTCTCATTCTAATAGAAGCAGTGCAAGAATCACTTTCACAGTGATTCTTGCACTGCTTCTATTGAATCACAGTGCAAGAATCACCTGCAGCCACCGTTAACCGTTAACCTTTTAGTCCGTGTATCTCACCAAGCTAGCAGTTTTCCGACCCACCTAATGCTGCCTCAATAGCATCAACAAAATATTCTTGCAACCTTTCTATTTAAGTGTGCCCCATCCCTGTAGAAGCAGTCTCTCCTGTCAACAAGCACAGACCAGGCTGAAAAAAAATTTCTACCCCTTGAGCGTTGCACAATCTCTCCAGGGCAGAATTGATCACAAGGCTCTCATCATATACTCCCTCCTATCGTGTCTGGGCAGAATTGCAGACACTTTCACGTTCAACTCAAACTCGACTTTTTTTCAACATTGACCTGTACTTGTTGAGTAAATCTGCAGATCTCTTACTCTTAATGTCATTAGTTCTAATGTGTACAGCAACATCACCTTTTGTGCCCTTAAAAGATATCTGCTCTACAATGTCATCAACTTTTGCCCCTGGCAGACATATGCTGATCCTGTTCCACCTATCCTTCTTGCATAGTATATTCCCCATCTGCCTGACATATTCAATAACTAGTTCCTTTGGGAACAGTGCATTCTGCTTTGGAGATTGTCTCTCTTTTGCCTGATGCATAGGAGTGAGCTCTGTCATTGAGCTGGGCAGCTGAGAGCTTGATGGGCCCCTCATATTAATTTCTTCGAGGGTATTTACCCTACACCTCAAGCTCCCATAGACACCCATCAGAACACTGAGTTGGGGCCTAATTTCTTGACACTCCATTCACCTAGCACACACAAAGGCATCCTCCTTGACTAGATCATGTGCTGTTTTAGAAAGGTCGGCAAACGTTTCACATTTCGCACATTTTTTGAGACTGTGATGCGTTGGAGAATCGCCCCTTCGTTGCTCCCCGAGTCACAGCACTCACTAGTCTGTGATCTTTGCTTCACAGCTCTAGTCTGGGTCATGATTTCCATTTAAATACAATTTAATTAACAATGAATTTTAATAAGATTAATATTATTTTTTATTAATTGATAATACTATAATGAGCTAACGGATTTCTAATACAGTGCTTTGTATTACGCTATCTAGTTCTTGATTCTCACTATCTGTATTCTTGATTGCATCGACCAAAACCATGATTTCTTGAGTAATGGAATCTAGATTTCTATAATATAAAACAACTGTGTTAGATTCTCAAGTTATGTTTTTTGACAAGGCAGCATTTCACATTTCAGGAAAAGTTAACTGCAGGTGCTTGTGTGTGTTGGATTCTGAAAATCCACACTGTATCCACATTCAAGACAGCTCAAAAGTGAATGTGTGGTGTGGTCTGGTCTGGTCTAAAGAAGGATGTGATTGTCATACCTTTCTTTTTGGAGGATATCACATACCTAGCCATGCTGGAACAA
Source organism: Mastigoproctus giganteus (assembly GCF_048544385.1). Lineage (NCBI taxonomy): Eukaryota > Metazoa > Arthropoda > Arachnida > Uropygi > Thelyphonidae > Mastigoproctus > Mastigoproctus giganteus. The sequence continues at coordinate 99,727,547 of NC_143583.1, forward strand.
TATGCATTTCCTCAGTTGCACACCTACAGCCCAACCTAATCTTCCAGAAGATGGAGCACCACTTCATTGGAGCTTGTAGGTGTGCGATGCTCTGAACAAAACATTCCTAGACCATAAATTTGATGGGAATTTTTTTTTTTTTTTTGTTGATGCTGTATAAGCTTTCTTGCTTTTATTATTTATATGCAAAATATTACATATAATATTCTATGCAATTTTTAAATAATAAATTGCATATAAATAATTTATATTGTAAAATATGCATGAATTTTAAATTTACTGAATTTATCCTATGTATTGTTAAAATTATATTTTTTCAGTCTCCGTATAGTTGCAATGTAAATTGAGTAGATAAAATAGCATTTTCTAACTGTTCCATGAAGAATATGGAAATTTGCAGAATAGGATTATATAGAAGAACAGAAATGTTTTTCATTTCCAGTGTTATAGGACTGAAAATGATTATTTATAAAAAAAAAAAAAAAAAAACTTAGTTTTCTCTGAAGTTTTGCCCATGGAAGCTGGATGAAAATAATCAGTGTGGAATTCCAAAATGTCTGTGATGCGTTGTGAGTGTCCTATCCTTCTTATTCTTTGTATATCCTTCTTATTCAATAAAATTTGCTTGATAACAAATTCACATGGTTTAATTAGTATTATTCATACTTCATGTTAAAGCTTTAATTATTTCCTTTATGAAAGGAAGTAAAATTTATAAAACATACCAAATAGTTTTCACAAAACTTGACTCTATTCTGTCAAAAGTTAGATGTTTCATGTTTAAAAAAAATTAAACTTTAAAATATTTTAAATTTAAAAAATATCTAATTTTCACAAGATTGGGTGTCTTTTTATTTATTTTTTTAGTTTGCTAAAGGAAGAAATGTAACTTGCGTATCAACACCATCAACCAAATATGTTATGCAGTCTGTGTATAGAAGTTTGGTAGCACAAATAAGTCCTGGGCTATCAGCTTTCCATTCACTATATTTTTTCCATGTTGTTATATCCTTTTCTTACTATATACTGTTATATCTTTAGCCCTAGTTATAATATATGATAAGCCCTCTTTCTTCTAAAGCTTGCTTGGCATCATTGATCCCACTTCCTCTCAGGCTCTGAGCCTTTTACCATTCATTTTTTGCTTCAAATACCTGTTTTGCTGATTTCCCTTCCATCCTTTCTGTATGCCCACATCTCCCTAAGTTGCTTTGCTTAACTTTTAGTTGGATATTTATTAATCCAAAGTTCTTTATTTTTTCACTTGTAATATGGTTTTGTCATTGCTTCCATATGTTAGACCTTTTTTTTTTAAAACAAAAATTTATTATTTTTTTTAAAACTCATTTCTGAAGATTCTAATTTTTGATCATTCCCTTTATTTCTTCTTCTTTTTCTTCTTCTTCTTCTTTCTTCTTCTCCTCCTCAAGATGCAAGGAAGCCTGAGGCTTATGCTGCATTATGCATTAGCCAAAAAAAAAAAAAAAAAAAATCCTGTGTGAGAGAGAGAGAGAGAGAGAGAGAGAGAGAGAGAGAGAGAGAGAGAGTGTGTGTGTGTGTGTAGAAAAGCAAGCAAGAAAGAAGAATGATGATGTCCAGCTCAGGACCCTGGGTTTGCCAAGCCCATAACTCACCAGATGTGAGCTACTTATCTAGCCCTCAACTCCATAGATTGAAATAGGCTTAAAAGCTGTTTTATGGGCAGCAGATTTTGTTTTTACTAATTTCTCTTTTCTCAAAATAAAATTCACTTGCTTTTTTTTTATTCATTACCTTATTCTGTTATTTATTTCCATGTCTAACCTTCTATCTTCATTTAAGTATCTCAGAAGAGATACTCACAATTACCAACTTATATTATTTTTTAAGGGTAAATAATGGGTTGTGGTAACTTATAGCAGAATGATGAATTTTTTTATGCTGTCATGGCGTTAGTTAACATTCATAATTTGTTAATGTAAAATACTATTTGTTTTATTGTCAGTTTATAATAGCAACCAAAAATAATATTTTGTTTTAATCTTGTCTTTAAATGAGAATTTTTTTTTTTTTTTTTTTCCATGTTGATAGCCATCAAGAAAAACTATTCTAACATATTGTACACCACAATAAATAATTTTAATAAATGAGCATTGCATCACAAACCTGTTGCCAGGTTCTTGTTCATATGCACACCAACCTGGTGAAGGGTTTGTAACATAATGCTCATTTATGAAAATTATGTATCATGATGTATCAAGTGTTAGAATAGTTTATTTTCTTATGCATATTTTTCTTCCTAAAAATATGTAAAATTTGTATACTTCATTTAATTAGTTTAACTTCTAGGACAGTCACATAATTATTTGTTTTTGTTAATATTATGTAACCTAAATTTTCAGGTTGAGAGAACCAAGTTTCGTCCTTTAGCTTCAGGTGAAATAACTCTGCAGGATGCTGTGATATTTCTTGTAGGCAAGATGGCTTTAGCATTGTTTACTTTGTTACAGTTGAACTGGGACTGGTAAAGTGCTTGAAATAATGTACTTTTATTATTTTATAACAAGAAATCAAAGTTATATCATATCATATCATATCATATCAATTTCTATATTATTTCATTATTTTTTTTTATCTTGTAGTTTGTCATCTTTTCTGGTATATTGGAAGTTTATTGCCAATTTATATATTAATTCAAATATCATACACAGAATTTTATGTTTTGGAAGTAAAACAAGATTAGTGTACAACATTGCTTGTGGCCACTAATTATTATGATCACATGTTTTTCCCTTTTTTGTTTCAAGTGTTATCCTTTGGCAGTTCTGTATACACGTGTGTATTTTGAAATGCAAACAGACAATGCTAGCAACAAATAATTATTCAGTAGTAATGCACAGGTGTTTGTTCCACATTTCTAGTGTTATCTTCATTTCACAGGTATTACAAAGTCTGTTCTGGCTTCTCAGTTGTTAGTAGTCTAGATATGAATTCAGTCTAATCAAGAGAAAAAGAAATATCGTAATTGAATGTGCATTTTGGTATTTTTTATCATCCATATTTTCAAGGTGCTAAATTCATTCAATTTTGTTAAAGTTTCTTGATTGATTAAGAAAAATTTTAGTTCTTTCTTATTACTTTTATTTTATTGAGTTGGTGCATCCCTTGAGAGATCTTGGATACTTCATTTCTGCACTCCCTGTATTTTCTCATCTTCATTTATTTTAATATCTGTAAAGTCTCCTCTCCTCCCTCAATTTCACAATATGGTGGAATAAAGATAATCAAATTCTGTGAATATTCAATCATAAATTAATATGCATATGATAAATCAAAGTTTTATGTTATACGAGTCAAGTATAACAACTATACCATCAATCAATAATTAAAATATGCATTATTGAATTAGCTTAGTGCTGAAATGAAATGAATGAATTGAATTAGCTTATGCATTCTTAATATTGTTTATAAGTCTCCTGTACTGTTCTGGTGTTGTGTATATATATACCAATTTTTAATTCGTGTAAAATTTAGAATTTAGATAGTGCGATTTTGAAAGTAATTAATACTTCGTGTCTGTAGATTTACCATTCATAACTTGCTGCCATTGTTATACAATACAATGTGTACCCCGAACTAGATAACGGAAAACTAGGTAGCATAAGGTTTAACAGAAAACTAGATAGCGAGTATAGTATCAATATAGTATAGTATCAATAATCAGTAAAATTTACTAATCTTATTAAATTTCATACTGATTTACATCAATTAAATTGTGCTTTTTTAACTAAATACATATTTAGTTTTTACTAAATATGTATACCTAGTTATAAATATACCTAGTTTTTACAAACGTAACATTATAAATTAATACATATAACTTGACAGGAGATAAGAAAGTCTCAAATGTAACTTGGAGATAATATTCAATACTAAACTACATATACAGGGTGTCTCAAAAATATTGGTACAAACGTTTAGGGGAGGTAGGTAACATCTAAAGGAATGTGAATCGCATAGGAACCCATAACCATAAATGTCACCGTAAGTCGGTAGATGGCGCTGTTCATCAGTTCGCGAGAGGGAAAATTTCTGGTTTACTCATTCAAGCAGTAGTCACTGCACGAAGAGCATGCATCGATATACAAACTGAGCTGGCAGACATGCACCTAGTGTATGGATTAGCAGAGGGCAATGGCCGAGCCGCTCAACGAATTTATCGAGAATGCTTCCCAGACAGACATGTACGGGACCACTGTTTGTTTGCACACGTGCATCAAAATTTGTGCGATTATGGGTCATTTAGAGGTAACAAGAGTAGTGCGGGCAGACCACGTTCGATGCAAACTCCCGCCATGGAAGAAAATGTGTTCAATGCCGTCCAGAATAATCCTACTACCAGCACATGTGCCATTGCCTCTGCCTTAGGAGTGTCTCGTTGCAGTTTACAGCGTGTCTGGCACGATGATTCCTTACACTCCTTTCATCTCCAAAGGGTTCAGTTACTGCTCCCCCAAGATCCTCCTGCACGTGTGGCTTTTGTGCAGTGGTTTCTCCAAAAAAGTGGTCAAGACTTGAATTTTCCAGCCTATAACTTATTTCACTCTGGAAGGCTTATTCAATCAGCGCAATGCTCATTTGTGGGCTCACAACAAACCACACTGTGTGCGCCCCCATGCAGCACAACATCGCTTCGCAATAAATGTGTGGGTAGGTATGGTCGGTGACTGCTTAGTCAGCCCATACCTGTTACCACCCCGCATGAACTCCACTAAATATCGGATCTTTCTTGAACAAGTTCTACCAGGGTTACTTGACGATGTTTCAGCAAATGTGAGACGCAACATTTGATTTCAACATGACGGGGTGCCTGCCCATTATGGAAGGTGAGTTCGTGACTATTTGAACAGGCGTTTTGGGCGTCGATGGATTGGCCATGGTGGACCCGTTTCCTGGCCCCCATGCTCACCTGATTTATCAAGCCTTGATTTCTTTCTGTGGGGGGCCCTCAAATCTATCGTGTATGAATCGCCTGTGGAGACGGAAATGGATCTCGTGGCGAGACTCGTCTGCGCTGCTGCTCCTGTCAAAGAAACTCCAGGTGTGTTTGACCGTGTCCACCAATCCATGCTACGTCGGTGTCACGCATGCATCGCATCTAATGGTGGAACCTTTGAGCATCTGTTATAACATCATGAAATGCATCCATCTTGTACGCCATTGTTAATATTATGTCAAATAAATGTTTGTCACTAATTACTGTCTTGTGCCATTTCTGCTTCTTGTGCTCTGCTACTACTTTCCCGTGACGTTTTCGGTTATGGGTTCCTATGCAATTCACATTCCTTTAGATGTTACCTACCTCCCCTAAACATTTGTACCAATATTTTTGAGACACCCTGTATATAGTGTTATAACTGCATTGGGATATAAGTTTAGGTTTATATTTTGTATTGGAATTTTATTTGAAATTGAATAGAAATCATGACTCAGACCAGAGCAGCAAAGCAAAAGGCTCAAACTAATGGGAGTGCTGTGGCTCAGGGGAGAACTGAGGGGGCGGTTGTCCTCTGAATCACAGCCTTTTGAAATGCACTGCTTGTTTGATTTTTGTGGAGCAAAATCGGGACATGATATTGCCAAGGGGAATGTTTTTATGTGTGCACGATGTAAAGAGTGTGAGGAAATTGGACACCAACTCAGCATTGTTATGGGCCTATATGAGAGCTTGAAGGATTTAAATTGAGGGGCCCCATCAAGCTCTCAGCTGCCCACATCAATGCAAGAGCTTGCACTTGAACATCACATAACACAACGCCAACCCCCAAGGCAGAATGCGCTGGTCCCAAAGGAACTAGTTGTTGTTGGTGACTCTGTTGTCAGGTAAACGGGGAACATATTGTGCAAAAAGGATAGGTGGAACAGGATCAGGGTATGTCTGCCAGGGGAAAAGGTTGATGACATTGTAGAGCAGATATTATCTTTTAAGGGCACAAAGGGTGATATTGTTGCACACATTGGCACTAATGATTTTAAGAGAAGGAGACTGGCGGAATTACTTAACAAGTAAAGGTTAATGTTGAAAAAAAGTCTTTACATGCAGTTGGAATAGGTAGGCAAGTGCAAATGTCTTATGGGCAGACTTTAATCTTCCCCAGATTGATTGGAATAAGTGGGAGGAAAACTTGCAATGGAGAAAAATATTTTTAAACACACTAGATGATTATTATTTGTACCAGCATGTTAGAGAAAGTACTAGGGGTGAGAATATTCTTAATTTCATCATTACTAACAAATCAGATGACATCACAGGGCTTAAAGTAGAGGAACCATTGTCAGGAAGGGATCATGCAATTGTCAATTGGAAGATGAAAAAAGATGTTGCAGTAGTTAAAGGTAGAGGCACAGGTTTTAACTTCAGAAGGGACTTTGACATATATACATATGAGATATACACGGACTAATTGATTAACAGTAGCCACTGGCAGAGGTGAAAGTGATTCTTGCACTGCTTGTATTGAAATGCAATTGAGCAGCAGCCTAGAAAGCAAGGCAATGGGGATTTCCAGGACTTCTGGGATTCATAGTGGAACAAGTAAATACATGTGCTGTATTAGGGTAACTAAGAGTAGAGACAGGTGCAAATATACTTGCATGTATATCAATGCTAGGAGTACAGTTAATAAATTTAATGAGGTTGAAGTGCTAGTCAAGACATCAAAGGCAGATATTGTTGGGATATCAGAGAGTGTCACACAGACATAAGCAGTGCAGAATTAGAATTTGGGGAGTGCAATGCGTACAGAAAGGATAAGACAGGAAGGGAGGAGGGGTTATGCTGTTAGTTAAGAAACACAAAATCTAAGGAAGTGCATCCAATTGATGTTGGTGGACAATGCAATGTTGAGTCTGTTTGGTGTGACATAAGCACTGGGAAAGGAAAAATGAGAGTAGGTGTGTGTTATAGGCCTAATGAATCTGATGAGTATAATGAGCAGTTGTGCAGAGAAATAGTGGGCCAGTAAATCAGTGTGTCTTATAATGGGGGATTTTAATTTCCCAGAGATTGACTGGAATTTGTGGGTTGGTCACTTACAAACTGGCAAGGCTTTTGTGGATTTATTGGATGACTGTTTTTTACAGCAGAATGTTAGGAAGGCAACTAGGAGTAATACTCTTGATCTGATTATCAGTAGTGATTTTTCATGCATTAAGAATCTGCAGATAAAGGAACCACTAGGTGGCAGTGATCACAGTGTGCTGAAGTGGGATTTACTCAAAGAGGTAACTACCATCAGGGGTAAAGGGAAGGGTTTATGTAAACCCGAAACACAAGAGGTATTAAAGCCAATAGTACTTAGAACCTTGCTTGGGTTGGAGGTTGAGAAGATGAAAGATATTTGTTGACATTGGACTTGAACTTCTGTAGACTGTAATTTTCAAGAAATACATAAGAAGGAAGGTTGTTCCAGAAAACAGCAGTTGAATAAATAAATGAGGAAGATAAAAAGTTGGTTCTGTGAGTTTGAAGTTGGACAGTAAATGGATGTTGGCTGGTGGCGGCACGTGTTCGGACTGTTTTGAAAGAGAGAGCGGAAATTATAGAAGCCAATTCAGAAGAACAGTGCCCATGGAAATATCTGTAGAAGAGGCATGCAGCAGAAACAGTACATCTATGAGACCCTTTAGAGATGAATCATTAATTAACCTAACTGTCCTCTTCTGAATGGAATCAAGAAGCTGAGAGAGGTTTTGGGGGAACGATATTCCATGGTAGGGCAGATTTGCGATTTGTACAGAGTGAACAGCTGTTTGGAACAAAAGTAACGCCAAGAGCGAAAGAGAAAACCAAGTTTTTTAGATGCAGAGGAAGCAATATTTGTAATGTGCTTGTGCCAAGAGAGATTAGAAATCAGGGTAATCCCCAAAAGAAATATATCATGTTGCCTAGAAATTGGAGTGTCACCAAAGATAAGCCTAGGAGCAGAAGAATCCTTTTTGCGAGATAAGAGAAGACTGAGTTTTAGAAGGATTGAAATCAACTAAGTTGTCTTTGCCCCACTGGAGAATTATCTGGAGATCGGCATTTAAGAAATTGGTAGCAGATTTTCGAGATGTTGAAGCTGATTGAGCAGGGCAAGATTTCTCAAAATGGAAAGTGGAATGCAATGTGCTATCATTGGCAAAACTATGGATAGGATTTCCAGTCAATGGAAGAAGGTCATTAATATACAAGAGGAAAAGAGTGGGGGAAAGAACTGAACCTTGGTGGACACTGGTATTAGTGGAGAAGTTAGAGACAGAGAGCCATCTACGATCACTCTCAGTGAGTGATCAGAGAGAAAACTGGATATCCAATTACAAAAAAGAGTTGGAAAACCATAAGATGGAAGCTTGTTTAGAAGTCCTTTATGCCAAACATGATCAAAAATCTTTGAGATATCAAAGCAACTGTTTGTGTTTCACCGAACTTTTCCATTGAATTAGTCCATAAATGGGTAACATGGGTCAACACTGATGGAATATTCATACTGGCGATCGTTGATCAGACAGAAGGTTTCTACGTAGTTTAATAGTTGGCGGTTAATTGATTTCTCCATTACTTTAGAAAGAGAAGAAGTAATTGCAATGGGGTGATAACTGGATGGGAGGGATTTGTCACCCTTTTTAGGAACTCACTGGATATTAGCAAATTTACAAGCAGAAGGAAAAATGCCTTTGGAATAAGAAAGCGAAAACAGGCGGCAAAGAACAGGAGTAAATTCAGGAGCACAGGTTTGAAGAACAAGTGGAGAAATACCATTGGGACCTGGAGCTTTCTTAGCATCAAGATTCATCAAAATCCTTCTGACATCCTTTTGATGGAAAACCACAGGAGGCATTGAATGGAGTGTGTTGGGAATGGTGGGAGGTGTTTAACCAAAATCATTAATACGTGAGTTGGAAGTAAAATGGGAGGCTAGCAGGTCAGCTTTATCCTTGGCTGAAGTGACAACAGAACCATCTGGTTTGGACAGAAGTGGGAGCAGAGATGGGCAAAAGTTGTGGCCAATAGCTTTGGCAAGAGGCCAGAATGCTCGGCTACCATTAGGGCAAGAAGCAAGTTTTCTACTCTTAGCCTGTTCAAATTCTAGTTTGGACTGATTAATAACTGCTTTACAATTGTTGCTAGCTTTGGTGTAGGCAGAAAATGAAACTGAAGAATTAGAAACAAGCCAATTACGATATGCAACCTTCTTCTCTTGAACAGCCTTAGCACATTTATTGGAAAACCAAGGTTTAGATAAAGCACAAGATTTTAAAGTGGAGTGTGGGATAAAGGATTCGATTCCTGCAAGAATAATTTCACTGACATGATCTGAGCAAATGTTGACATCAGAAATTTTGAAAGAGTAATTCGACCAAGAAAAAGAAAAAAAGAAATCTCGCAGTTCATCCCATTTTGCATTCTTGTAATGCGAAACAATAAGAGGTTGGGAATAGCCATGAGATAAAGGCCCCATTGGAGAAGAGACAATCACCAAGTTGTGATCTGAGGTGCCTAAAGGACCTCTCACCTCGAGCGTGTACTTAGAAGGGTTGTTTGTGAGAAAAAGAGTGTGTGTGTGTGTGTGTGTGTGTGTGTGTGTGTGTGTGTGTGTGTGTGACTAAACAAACTAAGGCTATGAGGTAGGTTTGGTATATTGTGTCTATAATTGTGCATATTCTTCATTCAATTTGCAGTTTGAGAGAGAGAGTGAGAGAGAGCACTGTTAAAAAAATGCCAGGAGGAGAGTAATGTTATACAGTTATAATTAAACTAAATGGCCAAGTTTGTAGAACGTAAAACTGTAACGGTTTATTAAGTATTATCTACAAAGCTATTATCTTAGTAATTAATTGATAAAGAGGTGACTATATTTTCTTTTTCATTTCTGTTAATCACAGAAAAATTGAATTATGCACTGCATGCATTAACCAACTTGGGTTTTCTTGTTTTAATTTTCAATTTATTTTTTCTATACCTTTTAGGCTTCTTTTCTCCTAAAATTGTGATCTCATTCTAATATCCTAGTTGGCAACATTTTTTTATGACACTGATGTTTTTCATTTTCAAATCTGCATCATTACTGACACTGATTTATTCCACGTTTTGTTTTGCTAGGTTGGGATAGCATACAGAGAAACTTGCTACCCATTTCATTATAGTTTTTGTATTTTATTACTTTTTTTGCCTTATTTTAAATTCATTTTGTTTACCTTACTTTATAAAATTTTAGTATTTCTTTAGTATAATATTCGCTTTCAATCTCCATCATTTATTATTTTTTTAAACAGTAAAAAGTTTAATTTCTCTTGCTGTAGAAACTTAACATGGAATTTTGGTTTGCTTCCTTTTTTGGTTTTTGGGGCCCTGATTTTTGAATGTGCAGTTGGTTGGGAAATTGTTTGGATAACAAGACTATTGTTTCAAATATTGCTTTTTGATCTTGTATAATATAGTATTAGAATTGAGTCTATAATTGTTCTTTAAAATAATTATTTTTATGTCTTTATAAGTTCCATTTTAAACTATTTTCCACCTGTTATTATGATTTATTGCATGCAATCTAAGATAATCAAACATTTTTATCTTCTGTGAAGTTGGGGCCAAATGATCATCTATGCTTTTCACTTATTCGCATTGAAAGTAATAAGAATGTTATGTGAAAAGCTCAGAAATTTTTGTAATTTTTTCAAAAATTCAAAAAAATTTTCTTTCACTTAGATTTGTTCAGTTTATTTTATATTTCTGCTTAGTTTTTAAAACTTCCTTTTATCATATAATGTGAGAGATTAAAAATAAAATTACCAAAATTGTGTGTGGGAAGTAATTCTATAGTTAAAATTACTCTAATAATTTTGAATTATTTTATTTATTTATGTAGTTTATTTCAGCAACAGTTATTTTTTTACGTTTTTACAGCATTCTTTTGGGCATAAGCTCTCTGGGTCTTGTTGCCATATATCCATTAATGAAACGAATTACTTACTGGCCACAGATTATATTAGGTAAGTATGCTATGTGCTTTTCTGTGTAATCCCAAACAAAAGTTTATTGAAACTATAGTGTAAGTACATTAGAACCATAAATCACTTAAGTACTGGAGGCCAAAAAGACAAAACTTTTTGATATTAGACCTTGAATTTCTGAAGATTTAGTTTTCAGGAAATATATACACGCAAGGATTAAGACGCCTCCGTAGCCAGGTGGGAAGGAGCAGCAGTGCATAGCACACGCTTCTTGATTAGACCAGGGTTCGAGCCCATCACCACCAAATATGGAGGTTGTGGAAAGGTCAGGGAATGACCACCGCATATTCCCGGAGCAATATGGCCTTAGTTGCTAATGCTCCTAAAAACCAAACAACAAACAAACAAACAACAAGCAAGGATTAATTCTCCCCAAAGAAGAGAGGCAGAAGCTAGATCATGAATGAGTATTGTTTTGCTGAATTGCCTCTCACGGTTGGTGCAATACGTGTATTTATCTTTCCTTATTCAGAGTATTGCTCCTTAAGGAATGAATTCATATAGTGTATGATGGTCAAAAAACACTTAGCATCACTTTCAAACTGTCTTGTCGAAATTTTTTTTATTCCAGAAAATGAGGCTGTTTCCAAGTCAGTGATACAAACTTTGTTTGTGGCTCATAGACTAAACACCAAGTCTCACCTATGGCAGTGGACTCTAGGAAAATTGATCATCATAAGATCCCATTATGAGAATCCCTCAAATTTCCATCTGCCTGTTTCATTAATTGTTGGTAAGCATCAGTGTCATTATGTGCTGAGCATCCCGATGCATATTTAAAGCTCTTGAAAGTTTATAAATATTCACACAATGCGTTTTGATGCATGAGTTGTCTGGCTGTTTCATTTTTTTTTGGCATATGAGCAGTTAAGTCTTCCAGCATGGCCATCATCTGCTAAAATTTCTCTTCCTTCATTGAATGTACAAAGTTATTCAAACATGGTAGTATGAGATTCAGATTATTATTTTAAATGGCACTAGAGCTTGTTGCTCCTAACGATATAGGTGATTTTGTCCATAAAAGCGTGTTTGTAGGCCACTTTTTTGCATGTTGTGCAGGCTGAAAAACACAGAATTATGACTTATGGGGAACCTGACTGCTCTCCCTAAAACTGGCAATCCATTTCCATTGTTTCAGAAGCAGATTTTTCTGAGTGTTGGAAAAATTGGATGCTTGCACAGTGTTTCAAACTTGATAATTTTCACAATCAAAAATTGTGATAAGATAAATGTATTTTAAATGCATGCTGCAACTTATATTATGATCATTATCATAATATAAGAATCAATTTTGAACACCTTAGTGATATTTTTCTAAAACACATTTCTGGAGGTCACAACCATAAAAACAATAAAAACAATTTGCACTTTCCGGTACATTGGGCTTTTCTGTTAGTGCAATCTATTATAAATGGGTAGTAAACTCTATCTTATTGGATTTGTGATAATACCAATAACTGGAATTCTGTGAGTTTTTACGTTACGGTATTATAGTGAAATGAGTTCCCCTTCACTGAAATCTTCAATCATATAAAAAACATAAATAAATTTTCAGAATCTTCTCTTCATTCCTATTTACTTATTACAATGGTGAGGGGAAAAGGGATCAGTGGAAAGTGAAAGTGCTGGCAGTGCTAGGAAATGAAACAAAATTGATTTAGAAATGAAGATGATTAATTAAGAAGTACGAAGCAAGACAAAGTTTATCATCTATTGCATGGAATTAGGTCTCACTGCTTCAAGAGGGAATACTATTTTAAGGGACGGTGTGCATATAAAAGAACATGTTAAAAGATTGATGCATTTAAGATCAACAGTGATCACAAAACAGCATTCAGGTGTTATATCGAAGATGCTATTAATAATATGGATGGAAAATCAGATTCAGAAGCAAGTGCCCCTTGAGTCCAATGGTCATTCAAGCAAAAGCAAGAAGTATTTATGAAAATATTAAGGATAAGTACGGTGAACCCCAAGCCAAGTTCGTGGCAAGCAATGGGTGGTTTAATAGGTTCAAGCATTGCGCTGGTTTCCAAAACATTAAAATATGCAGTGAAGTTGCCAGTGCTGATTCTGCAGCTGCAGAGAAATTTTGTGATGTGTTGGAAAAAACCCCTTCTAAATCTCCACTGCACTCAACTTCTACACAGGTGTGTTTATCAGCTGGAGAGTTAATTCTGGTAACAATGCTCGAAAGGTAAAACTTGCTGACATTATGCCTGTATCCTCTCTCTTTTTGTAATTTTGTACACTTTTGTAATTTTTCCTGTGCATGAGATAAAAAAAAATCAAATAAATAATTCTATTTGCATGTTTGTCGAACACTTTGTTTTTGCTTCAATCAAATTCAGCGTGCATAGTTGTTGAGTGCTGCATAAGCCTTTATCGAAATTCCGATATACGTAAAATTCGACTTTCGTAGAGTTCCATGGAACACAACCCTTACGTAAGTCGGGGAGTGGCTGTATCATGCAATAATATGCACACACTTATAAACAAGAACATGCAAGAAATATTACCTTAAAATTATTAAACATTAACTACTCTATTTACATTATTTACAATAACAGCCTGTGATACAGATCCTCTAGATGAAAAGTGCTAGGCTTGAACTTGAAGAAATATTTCCTCAGCAGCAGATTTTGAAGGTTGACCTCCCTCAGAGCTAGATGAAAAGTGCTAGGCTTGAACTTGAAGAAATATTTCCTCACCACGGTCTCAGCAGCAGATTTTGAAGGTTGACCTCCCTCAGAGGTAAAGGTGGAATCCAGAGTGAACTGCAGCTTGCTTTCTTTTTGTTTTAGATCGCCCATTAACAGTTCATAGCATTTTCAACTATTTTGCACGTGTTAAAAGATCTCTTCATATCTAGATTGTTATTTCTGAAGAAGGAAGGTGCCCATTAATCTCCACATGTCAGCATTACTGCCTTAAATTGTTTTTTTTGACCCTGAGAACTGCATGCAGCAGTGTTTATAAGTGTGAGCTAATTTCATTTTTTAGGTTGTGTCAAACTTGTGCTGAAACGTGAGTAAGATGTCTTCACACAAGTGTTTGAACAATCTAAACTTATTTTTTGTATTTGTGGAAGTTATGTAGTCCTCAAGCAAAGACAAGATGTTACAGAATTTGTAAAAAAAAAAAGTGTATTGTGCTTATTTTGGAGTGAAACCGGTCACCAAGATAAACAGTGGGCACAACGTAAAGTTTGCCAAACCTGTTGAAGCATTGAGATTGTGGAAAAATGATAAAAAGAAGGCTATGCTATTTGCAATTCCCATGATTTGGCAGAAGTCTACAAACCACTGTGATGACTGTTACTTATGCCAGTCATGTCAATCACACTTTCATACAAAGTACTACTGTACATTGCAAGATTGTGTGGCTGGTTATGATTTTGAATGGGGAGGAAGCTAACAAGTCCTACATTTCTTGCCCATTGTGAGTTCCACTTTTATCTGTTGTGTGGCTGTGCCATAAGGGTGATCTAGTTAGCATCCATTGAAACTAGAATTTTAGATCCAGGTAATATGTTTAAAGCAGTTGGAGGTACTGAGTTCTGGGCCAAAAATCACACCTGTCTGCAGTAAAGTGAGATAATATGAAGTGATCCTAGAGGAGAGGTAATTTGCACACAGTCTACCAGGGGTGTACATAGGTTATTTACTTTAGTGACATTTATGTTAGTATTTCTTATGACTGTTGCAGCCCATGTGGTGTCTGTGAACAGACTTCAGCTCTTTTTCTCTGCATAAGTTCAGTTTTCTTTTATAATTGCTGTCTAACAAGAACAAATAAAATAATTCATTCATTACAATTATTCCCCAGGTTTGACTTTTAACTGGGGTGCTTTAATGGGTTGGACTGCTGTCTATGGTTCCTGCAATTGGTTAGCTATTCTGCCTTTATATGTAGCTTGCATATCGTGGACTATGATATATGATACTATTTATGCTCATCAGGTAAGCTTCCTTGGTTTTGTTAAATCTTCTAGTTTTAGATAAGTGATTAGCAGGCACTGTGTTTTTCATTTTATGATATGATAATATGGGTGTTGGGGTAACAACTATTTCCTGTCCTTTAAACATTTAATATGTACTTGTATGACACACACACACACACACACACACACACACAAGTAAGGTGAAAAAGGCTACAACAGTTATTTTCAGAAATGTCTATTGATTAACCATGGTCTAAAATTAACAAACTTTGACCATTGTTTACCTTGTAATTTTATACCTTAAGTTAGCATAATGGCAGTCAGATCTGACTTTTTATGATCTGTATATCTTTAAAATTATGAATAAGCACTAATTTTTCTATAAGAAACTGGAACAGGAAATAGCTTTAAAAATAATAACAAACCTGCCATGATATTAATCTTTCATAACAGGAGAACAAAAAACCAAATTGTGGCTTTTATGAAACATCAAATTTCCAGGCACATGAAAATACTGACATACATCACCCTTAGTTATCAGTGATCAGACTGTTTCTGAAAGGCACTAAAAGCCTTGTCATAAAGGGGTTGGACATGATCTTGTGTTATCATTCATGTTTACTGGTACACAGTGGATGTTTGAATCTGCACATCTACAAAAAATGTGCATCCTGTTATTAATTGAGTACTACTGTGTTTCTGTTGTACCAGTGAAATTATTAGCACTTCTCTTATTGCATATCTGTCTTGGAGATTATAAACAAATTTCCTTTGATAATCACCCGTCCTATTTTTAAACAAGTATAAATTAATCAAATAGTCTGCTATACCCATGCATCTTCTGACAGGTCAGTGTGTTTAAAAATAAATATAAGATTTTACTTGATCAGTAGTTGAGCCATTTGACAAAATAGACATTAACATTGATCGAATGAAAATATTTTTTAGTAAAATACAATTTACTTTATATTAATTATCAAGGTCACATATTTTTCCATTATAATGGTAAAGAAACTCTTCAGTCACAAATGATTCTGAGCTGTTGCTGCAAGCTCATTTTTGTGTTATTTACTAAAAAATATTAATATTGCAATGTTCAAATTGATATTTTATGTGTAGGTTGGACTGCTGTCTATGGTTTAGAGGGTATATATATATATATATATACCCTCTAAACTTTGTAAAAGCCTTCAGGGAAAACCACCTTTGTGCATTTGTTGTCTGTGTATTTGCCACAGTAAAACCTCCCTAATTCAGACTAATAGATGGGAATTATATATAAATATTTTCAGGTTATAGCTCATGAAAAACAAGCAGATTTACCTGCAATATACAGAATTTTTTTAATTTAGTGGTATTAGGATATAAATGTAAAAAATAAACTTATGATGAGAATGTTTACATTCAAACCAAAATTGAATATAAAGTGTCAAGTAGAAAATGAATAATATAATGTTTTAAACAATGAATTTTAATGTGGCAAATATTAATACTATAAATTTTAAGCAGATGTAGATGGTTCCTCCCCAATGATAGTCTTTTTTTTTTTTTTTTTTTTTCTTTTAAAGAAATTGAAATTTTTCGTCAATAAAGGTCCTGTTGTATTGCCATTTAATTACTGTTCTTTGTTTCTCTTATGGCATGAAAATATTTTTCAGATGCTGTGACAGAATTAGTCAATTTAATAATAGCATCAACATAGCAGAAGCCTTCATGGTACTTTAGCTTTTTCTTTATGTCTTACTTCTGGACAGTCCTGAGTTAGTGTTAGTATACTAATTATATTAATAAAGTTGCCAATCCAATATATTATTAAAAAAAAAATAATAAAAACTTTCTGCTTTATTATGGATTTTTCCCCATGAAATTCTCTTGCTGTTTCTTGTTACCATATGATATCCAGCCTCAACTTCATCTTCTAGCCCTGTTCTAAACATTCCCCCCCCCCCCAATTAATATTACTTCACTACTGTTGTTTAGCACATTAGTTGTTGCTCCTAGCAAACATGCTCCTGATTCTGAACTACCTATCTTTATTACAAAAAATGTTACCCATTTCCCTGACAGTAGTTTCCCAATAAAACTAGATCACCTTTGACCAGAACAGCGTGCACTTGACTGTTCTTTTCTGGGATCCAAATTGGGGGTGCTTGGCAGGTCAGGAGATACTTGAGTCCCTGACAAGCTCCCAGTTACATTTGTTTCTAGGGCAAGAACTAATTTCTTCAGTGACTCAAATTCTTCTCGTAACATGCCAACTTGTACTTTGAGATTGGTACACTCCTTACATTGATTGCAAAAAAAAAAAAGAATCATCAGTTGAGCTAGGTTTGTCTACTAGACCAGCCTTGGCTATACAAATGACAGTCTCAACTTGCATCAGGAGTGCATGCAGGCATTTCCATTTGAATCTTGATGTTTCTGGACTTTGTATTTTAAGTGGATCATGTAGCAACCATAATTTAAGTAAAATTTGAACTTTGCAAAGATTATGATATTCATATTTACAGTATATTACAAAATATTGCAGAAATTAAACTTTTGACAAAACTTAAATCACTAAAGAAGTTAGATTTAGGCTACCAAATAAAAGTTACAAAATTCCTGCCAAAATATCGATAATAAAGGCTATCTGAATATTAAGCTGTAGCTTTCCAAATACTTTAAAAATTTAAACTTACAATATACTACGGAATTTAAATTAACAGATTATACAGAAATTATACTGCTGACCAAACTTTTAACCACTAGTGAAATTAAATTTAAGCTACCTGATGAAAGTTACAAAGTTTCTGCCAAAATATTGATAGCAAAGGCTATCTGAACATTAAGCTGTAACTTTTCAAATACTTATCTAAATACAAATATAAACTAACCTGTGTGGCTATAGGAATTCAAACTATACGTTAACTACAGTTTAGTTTATTAAAATAAAAAAAACCTTCAATTATTTCAAAAACTAATCTGCAATGGAGAACTTCAGAAATATGCAGCCACATGCTGTAGCCTCGATTCCAGAAAGAAATTATAATAAATAGAAATTAAATAGAAGTTCATAATAGAGAAGTTTCACCGTATTTACTTCAGTTAGTTTATAGCACAATATCAGAAGTAAAAAGTAGAAACAACAATAGCCATAAAAATCTACCATTTCATCAGCAGACATACAAATGCACTTTTTTCCCAATATTTTAACAAATTTTAATATTATTATCATAAATATCATTAAAAGAGTCCTTTATGCTGAATACCAAAATCATTCTTCTGTATTGCACCCAATTATTTTGATAGCTTTAAAACATCTTTTCCAACACTGATATCATTCGTACTTTTATGTCATATGATAGACTAGGTGCATAGTTTAATAGTTATAGAGATTGGGTAATATGTGCCAAAAGCAGATAAAATATACACCAAATGCTGTTATATGCAATAACATTTTTTACTATTATTTATTTTTTTTTTTTTTTTTACATTTTATTACTAGTTTATCAGAACTAATAGAGTTGTAAATTATTGGTATTCATTATTTAAAATAACAAAACTTTGGAAGGAAAGATGAAGAGTTTTAACATAAAGATCATTTTACAACTCATACATTTTATTTTACAGTAAACAATATATTTTTCAATGTGGTATTTATTGCCAAAATAATTTTAAAAGCAGAGTTCAATCTCTTCATATTGATGGAAGTTGCTCCAAATTTAATGGAAGTTTAATTTAAAAATGTGAGCCTTTCAAGCCTCTACTTGAAATGGAAATGCCATTTCAATTAACAAAGTCATCTAGTTTCCTTAAAATATGAAATCCAGAGTTATTTTTTAAAATATTATCAAATTTATTTCTTATTTTCTTTTTTATGTCTCCTGGGATGGTTGAAATTTCTGACTGTACTTTTTCTATTTCTTTGATTGCATTGCTCAATAAAAGTCCCTCTTCTTTACATTTGAGCAAAATATAAACAGCTAATGTTTTCTAACTGAAAAATCAAAGAATTGGCGTAGCAGTGTCAATAGTTGTAGTATCTGCAGTAACCTGCTAGGGGTTTTTTCAGAAACTTTTTTATACTAGAAATAACTTTAAAAAACTGTCAGAATTCTACTGAATTGTGTTTTGCAAGCCTATGTAAGCCCTGAAAGACAACTTTTGTGATGGCGGTTTTATTGAATTTGATGTTCAGTACTTTTGCTAGGCATTAGTGTCTCTATAGCATTCAGTTGGAAAGTTTAGAGTGGTGGTGACAATACCATTGTCTGTTCATGAAATCAAAGGCCTATTTGTAGTTCTTGAATTAGAAAAATGTGTCTTTTTGTTTCTATCCCAAGGTAAGTCTGCCAATATTAGGAACATGCAGCTCACATCAGCTGTGCTCCATCGATGTTCTGAAACTCATCTGTCTTTTTCTGTGATCTCTTCATATCATTTCTTTAGAGGTTTTATAGGCATAGTAGAGGCATTCAGGGTTGTAGTTTGAGCAGAGTTGCCGATCATCTTTCTTACAGATGGAGATAAGGATTCCTTTTCTCCGTTTATCTGGTATCTCATTTTTTTTTTCTAGGATGAGGTTGAAAAGTTGGTTGTCTGCTCTCCCTGTTTCCACAGTTCTATAGGTATTGCATCTGTATCAGAAATGCAATTATCCTTCATCTGGTATATTGCCATGTGGGTTTTCTCTGGGAAAATTTTCTCACAAGTGGGGGCAAGACAATAGCTGATCTGTGAAATGTGCTCTCCATGCTTCTCTATATTCCCAGTTACGTTGCCTAAACAGTCCTTGATGATTACTGAATGGGTAGTAAAGATTCTGGAGGTTTCTTTAATCGTTTTCCATATTTTCCTATTATCATGCAGTTGTTAACTTCTTTGTATTTGTCTGCCTTGTCCAGCCAGTTGATTTTAGCCTCTGCATTTTTGAGCCATTTTTTATATTTTTCCCTGTTTTCTGCTGAGCTCATTTGTGCTAGTTTAATCTTGGCTTTTCTCTTTTCCTCTCAAATTTCCATTATCTTGTGTCTTATCCATTCATTGTTTATTCTTTCTCTAAACCAGTGCTTCTCAAACTTTTTTGGATCACTGCCCCCCTTGATTGAATCACTGCCCCCCCCTAAAAAAAAGCCCTCACCAGGGCTTTTTTTTAGCCCACCAATATAAAGTGAAGCTAAATAACTGAAATGAATATTTGTCTGTTTACCTCCCAAAACATAAATGCAGCCCTGCATGTATGTGTGTGAATTATAAAGAAAACTATTTACTGCACTTTATTCCTTCTTCATAAAAAATTACAACTATATAAATACAGTCAGTTATAGTCATTTAAATTAAGTAATAAAAATTAAAGTTAATTACATAAATAAGTCATGATATTAATGGAAATAGTTAATTATAATTTAATATTTAATGCAATCGATGAGCTTGGTGGAGATTTATTAGCTTATCAATATTATGTTTAATATCTGTAAGTAGAAGTCATAAATTGCCACGTTTAACAACATCCAGACAATTTCTTTGTTTAATCAGCAATTGAGATATTAGCACTGAAACAGATTTCGACTAGATACGACGTTGGAAAAGAAATAATAAGTAATTTTTTTACAGTTCCCCACAGTGCAGGATAATGATCAGGGATTTTCTTTTGTAACCGAAATTCCTGATATGAATTTTGAAATTTTGGCTTCAGTTCAACTTCATTTTGTAACTCAATCAATTCTTCTTCTACAAAACGTTCACCATTGTCATTATTTAAAAAAGGATTTATAACCCAATCTGGAATTTTCAAATTAAGGAGATCTTTGAACCTTTCCTGCATATCTCTATGCAACATTTCTAGATGATTACAAAAGGTTAGTAGAATTTCATCAGCTATTTTTTCTTTTTTGTCTATTTCCAACAGATTTGGAAATTGATACAATTCACGTCGTTCTACATTGTGCATAAAAAGCTTTAATTTTGAAATCAATGCTGAAATTTGAGTTTTCGCCTTAATAAGAGTTACATCTTGTCCTTGTAAATGTAAGTTCATTGAATTGAATCTAGTAAATAAATCTGCAAGATAAGCAATATTAGTTTTCATTTTCTTGAGGTCATTACTAAGGTCATTGTTCCTATCTTCAAAAAACTCTACAACAGTATCAGAGTTCATAAAATCTGTTGAGACAGTTGCCTTTTGACAGCCACTGAACCTTGGATTGAAGTAGCAATCGTTCAAAATCTTCACTGTTTTGATCACAAAGATTTCAAAATATATGATCATTCAAAGAATGTGCTTTAATTTTGTTTATAGCAGTAATAACAGTTTGTAGAGAATTGTGCAGTTGATCACCAAGTTTTTTCGCAACTAAATGCTGACGGTGATTGCAGATAAATGCCTATCGCCCCCCCCATTTCCCCCTTTCATGCCTAATGCCCCATTGATAATTAAAACGCCCCCAGGGGGTGATATCACCCACTTTGAGAAGCACTGCTCTAAACCCTAATACTTGTTTGGATGTTCCCTTCACTGTTTTTTCCCCTCCAGCTAGAAGGTGCTCAGCAACTGCTGGAGTTCAGTCTCTTTTTGATTTTCTCCATTGTATTTTTTTGTAAATCCCATTCTGAGTTTGTACACAACAATTCACTTTACTCTCTTTGTCCTCATAAGGTACTTGAATTTGATGCTAGAGGAGAGTGACCTATAGTGTGAGTCCATGTCTTGTTTTTAATGTAGTATTTGCAAATTTTGATGGTGCTCTCTGGAGGTGTGTGGATGTTGGGGTCTGTTGTTGGACAAAGTGTTAACATTTATCAGACTGTTGTTTCTGCAGAATTAAGTCTTCTGCTTTCATTCCTCTCTCCTATCCAAATTTACCCCTTCCTATTCTTAGATTGAGGAGATCTTCCTATTCTTGCTTTGAAACCCATGGTTATTAGGAAGTCTCTGTTCATTGCATCTAGTTTTTCCTTGTAGTTCTTCATAGAAGAGGTCTCTGTACTCGTCTGAATGGGGTTTATCCGGTGCATAGGCCTGGATTATCTTTATCACTGGCTTTTGCTCTTGAGTTTGCAGTCTTATTGATATTATTCTTGTTGATATTGGCTTTGCCTCGATTACAGCATCAGCTCAGTTCTTTTTTTATGACCAGTACCACTCCTCTATGATAGTTGTGTTTTCTACAGAGAAATAGATAATATTGTTCTGAGCATGTTGACATGTCATATTCTATTGGAGTTTTGGGCAAAGTAATGCAATCAGCTTGTCATTCCTGTGTTGCATAGCCCACAGTTAGAATAGGAACATTATCCTGGAAGAGAAAAACAGACCCACTATTTGACCTGTGACCCTAGCCGGGGAACCTGGCTGGGTGGTTAGGCTAAGCCCAAGTTTTTGGAAAGGCGTGCTCCTCTATCCATTGTGGGTACACTGCGTTCCCACTGGTGTGGTTATGTTGGGGATTGCCTCTGATGTTGTCCGAGAAAGGGGAAGGATTGATCTTCAAAGAGTCTTATTGATATTAGCATCCAGGATGTAAAGTTTCAGGGGTCATGGCAAGGATACAGACTTGACTGACTCCCCACTATAATGTTAATGAAATTAAATTCCAGCTATAAATATTAAATACATGTAACCCTCATATAACACGGTAGTTTGGTTCCAACAAAATCTCATGTAATGTGAAACTGTGTTATATGGGACTAAGAACCAGTACAAAAAGGGGGGGTTATGTTCCAAAAGCTAACAAAAATATGCAATTTTTTTTATAACTATTGGAAACTAAATTTTTATAGTAATAATAACTTAATATTTCAACTTTATTTTTATAATAGTAGTAACTTAAATAGTAATAACTGAACAAACATCTTACTTTACAAACTGTGATACTTATATGTGAGATAATGTACATTCATTTAATTTTCTTCCTCTTCATTGCTGCTAAGCACAATCTCTTCTGCAGCATCTAGATTTAGTGTACCTTCTGCTCTCTTTAAAAGTCACAAACTGCACCCTTTGAAGTCACAATTATTTTTTTATGGTCTCAAACAAGCAAAAGTTCAATAGCACAGAACCTAACCCAGGGCTCTCCCAACAAAATACAGTGGACTCCCACTTTAATTGATATGTGAAAATCTGAAAAATATTTTCCAGTTAGCAAAATAAAAATAAAAATAAATTTACGCTTACATACATAGCTTAATTAATACTAAAAATTGGTAGAAAAAACAACGTTCAACGATGTAATTAAATAGTTTAATAGAATGTTAACTGAATACAGGAAAAAAAGATTATATTTCAATGCCACTGTTAAAAAATCTAAAGGCTAGAACTAATGTACCCACTCTTTTTGGACAGGTCAAGTTGCACAAAATGGGACATCCTATTAGACACATTGTCTCTTATAGAAATTCAGCTTTTTCATCACTTGTGACATATTTATATGGGATTATTAGACCTTTACATTTGACACTAATATTAGCATTATTAGAGGCATGCGATGCAAGAAAGCAAGCTTATGCAGCATTAGCCAAAAAAAAAAAAAAAAAACTCAATCTCACCCCTCCATTCGTTCCAATGCCTGTCCAGCTCAGCCTTAAATTTATTTAGGCTATCAACTCCCACAATAAAAGATGCTGTGTGGGTGGTTGATTGGTGGATCAGACTTCCACCATGGACGTCTATTCCCCCCCCCCCTCAGGTTCTTAATCTGAGCAAGAGGAAGAATCCCATCAGAATTCAGCTTGCTCAACTCATTCAAGGCCTTATACATCTCAATCAGATCACCTCGCAGGTACCTACTCTTCAGGCGCTGCAATTTTTCAGACTTAAGCCTTTCTTGGTAAGAGCACCCCTTTGTTCCCCTCACCAATCTTGTTGCCCTTCTTTGTACTCATTCTAGCAACTCTACATACTTCCTAAAATGAGGCCCCCAGACCTGTACACAGTACTCTAGGTGTGGGCTGACCATTGCCTTGTACAATGGGATAATCACCTCCCTGACCGTGCTAGCAAAATTCCTATATATCATTGACAAGACTACATGACCTGATCTGGCAGTCTGTCTGCACTTCTTAGCAAACTTCACATTTGACTGCACAATTACCCACAAGTCTTTTTCACTTTCCACTTCCTTAGTACAGTACCACACAGTTGGTAATTTTCTCTTGGGTTATTGCTACCCATTTGCAGTACTTTGCATTTGTCAATGTTAAACTTCAGTTGCCACTTTTCAGCCCATTTGCCCAACTTATCTAGATCCAGTTGGAGTAGCATACTGTCTTTACTGTCGTTAACAACCCTGCCAACCTTTGTATCATCTGCAAACTTGGACATTAAACCCAATATACCTTCATCGATATCATTGATGAATACACAAAACAACAATGGGCCCAGCACTGAACCCTGGTGAACTCCACTAATAACATTTGTCCATGAAGAGCAGTGTCCATTGATTACCACTCTGTTGTCTACCACTCAACCATTCCTTTATCCATTGTAGCAACTTACCATTAATGCCATACCACTCCAATTTATACAGCAGTCTTCTGTTTGCAACAGTATCAAAAGCTTTCCTGAAATCCAAGTATATGATATGAAAATTATTTTGACATTCAGTTTTTGAATGTCAAAATTATTTTTTTTAATAATTTCAGTTTTTGAATGTCAAAATTATTTTTGACATTCAAGGCCTCCCTTTAACAAACCCATGCTGTGTCTTAACTATTACTGCAGTCTTGTCTAGATGATCCTGCAATGCTTCTTTAACTAGTGGCTCCATTATTTTCCCTGGAACACAAGTTAAACTAACAGGTCTATAGTTACTTGTCACCTTTTGAACTCCCTTTGTGAATTGGTGATACATTTGCACACCTCCAGTCCATGACAACCTCCCCTGAGTCCAAGGAAACTCTCATAATTATGGCTAAGGGTTTGCTTACTCCCTTTGCTGCCTCCGTTAATAACTGGATAGATCCCGTTCACCCTAGGTGCCCTCCTTAGGATTAACTTCGATAATTTCTACTCCACTTTGCTTTCAGTTATTACAAAATCACTTAGCTCCCTGTTAGAGTTTGATAAACTTCTGACATTCCCCTCATTGAATAACTCCTTATGTGTGAATGTAGATGTAAAATGCTCATTCAGTTTATCAGCTACCTGAGCATGATCATCAATAGTAAACCCATCTGTGTTAAGTGGTCCAATGTGATTCATCCATTTCCTTCTAGAATTTACATAAGTAAAGAATTCTTTGCACCCTTTGCCAAGGATTTCTCGTAATCTGCCTTCGCCTGCCTAACCTCC
This sequence comes from Mastigoproctus giganteus, assembly GCF_048544385.1. Lineage (NCBI taxonomy): Eukaryota > Metazoa > Arthropoda > Arachnida > Uropygi > Thelyphonidae > Mastigoproctus > Mastigoproctus giganteus. Next base: position 99,752,791 of record NC_143583.1, read on the forward strand.
TTTGTGACTTGATTACAGACAAGCTTATATCTGCCATAGGTTTCTGTTGTTATTTGGTTTTTAGGAGCATTAGCAACTAAGGCCATATTGCTCTGGGGATATGCGGTGGTCATTCCCTGACCTTTCCACATCCTCCGTATTTGGTGGTCATGGACTCGAACCCCGGTCTAATCAAGAAGCATGTGCTGCGCACTGCTTCTCTTGCCCACCTGGCTACGGAGGCGCCTCATAGGCTTCTGTGTCACCTGATAATTTATATGCATCCCATACATTTTTCTTCTTTGCCATGAGCCTCATTAATTCATCTGACATCCATTTAGGCCTGAACCTTGAACAGTATTTCTTAGTTGGAATGAAAAGCCCAGTAGCCTCCAAGCCTGAAGGCTTCCCATTTAGAATTCAACGTTGCTAACATCACACTGTACAGAATTTAAAAACTGTCTGAGACCCCTGTAGTCACCTTTACGAAAGCAAAAGTCCTTCCCTTTAGCCTTGATGGTAGTTACATCTTTAAGTAATTCCCATATCAATACATTGTGATCACTGTCACCCAGTCATTCCTTTATCTGCAAATTCTTAGTGCATGAATAATCACTGCTGATAATCAGATCAAGAGTATTACTCCCTCTGGTTGCCTCTCAAACATGCTGCTATAGAAAACAGCCATCCAATGAATCCAAAAAAATCTTGCTAGTGTGCAAGTGACCAACCCACAAATTCCATTCAATATCTGGAAAGTTAAAATCCCCCATTATAACACAGTCTGATTTACTGGCCCACTCTATTTCTCTGCACAATTGCTCATTAGGCCTATAATGCCCACTCTCATTTTTCCTTTCCCAGCTTATGTCACACCAAACACATTCAAAATTGCATTTTCTACCAACATCAGTTGGATGCACTTCCTTAGATTTTATGTGTGTCTTAACTAACAGCATAACCCCTCCTCCCTTCCTTCCTGTCCTGTCTATCCTTTCTGTACACATTGTACTCCCCAAATTCCAATTCTGCACTGCTCATATCTGTGTGACACCACGTCTCTGATATCCCAACAGTATCTGCCTTTGATGTCTCGACTAGCACTTCAAGCTCACCTGTTTCTACTTTTAGTTACCCTAACACAGCCCATGTATTTATTTGTTCCACTATGACTCCCAGAGTCCTGGAAATCTCCATTGCCTTGCTTTCCATGCTTCTGCTCATTCCAATAGATGAACCAAGAATCACTTTTGCCTCTGCCTGCAGCCACTGTTAACCTTGTCTGTGTATCCCCCCTCCCCAAGCTAGCAATTTTCCAACCCACTCAACACTGCCTTGATAGCATTAGCAAATATTCTTGCACCATTTCTATTTAAATGTTCCCCATCCCTGTAGAAGCAGTCTCTCCTGTTAACAAGCACAGAGCAGGCTGAAAAAAAATTCTACCCCTTGAGCCTTGCACAATCTCTCCAGGGCCGAATCGATCGACAAGGCTCTCATCATATACCCTCTTATTGTGTCTGGGCAGAAGTGCAGACACTTTCACATTCAACCCTAACTTGCGAATTTATTTCAACATTGACCTGTACTTTGAGTAAATCTGCAAATCTCTTACTCTTAATGTCATTAGTTCAAGCGTGTACAACAATATCACCATTTATGCCCTTAAAAGATGACATCTGCTCATTCAGTTTAAAGATTTCGGATATATTGTTTAATCAGTTAAAAGAGAAAAAGTTAAAGATGATAAATTAATCTCTCTAGATGTAGTTTATTTGTATATGAATGTACATGTCAAGTATGCATTAGACACAATGTGGGATCTAATTAACGACGATTCAGTAATTTTCAATAAGTCTAATTTACCAAAAAATGAAATATTTTACTTAATTAAATTTCTTGTTCAAGCCAATTATATTAATTTACAATCTAAAATTTATAAACAAATATTTGTATTACCGATGGGTCTTAAGCTTGAGCAGACTAGTTGCCGAAATTTACCTTAATAAAACAAACAGTTACATTTAACACCGTTTCTCCCAAATCTAACATTTTTATGATAGATACTTGGATGATAGATACAAAGGATAATATAGTTAATAATGTTTTGAATTTATTAAATAAGATACATACCATACTTAATTTTACTTTAGAAATAGAAAATCTACAGGAAAAAAGTTATAAATTTCCTAAATTTTACTTTAACTAATGTTGATGAGAATATACATTTCAAAATTTATAGGAAACCAACAAATACTGGCAAATTCTTACACTGTTCTACCTATCATCCATTCACATATAAATGGAGCATTATTTTTAATCAGTTTTACAATGCATACAAATATAGCTCTGCTCAAGAGTTATGGAACTTGCAAAAAGATTTCTAAATAGGGGTTACACATTTGGTACTATTATGAAGATAAGACAACAAGCAAAACAAACTTTAGATTGGTATAATGAATAACAGGTATGAGCAGAAACATTTTATTAAAGTTCCATATATACACTATTGGCATAAACAATTCATTAATATTTTTAAGAACACTGAATTTCAGATTATTGTCCAACCGACTACTAAACTCCATGATGTTTCGAAACATAGAGCGGTCAGCTCAGTTGCAACTATGGATGCACACAATGTTGTTTATAATATTACTTGCGGTGAATGCAGTTCCTCATATATTGGTTCAACACAAAATTATCTTTCAATGAGGATACAACAATATGCGGCATTGGTTAGGGCTAGAAGCACATGTGCTTTGGAATTTGCTTTCCATGCTATCAATGATAGTCATGTGTTCCGTTTTAAATACACAACAAGAATATATTAAGTTATTAATTGCTGAAACACTGGAAATGAGGTTAAATGCAAATTCCATTAATGTTAGCAGGCCTTACACTATTTCGGACTCGTGGTATTTTATGTGCATGTGTGAGTGGTAATTCACACATTGGTTAGTATAAATAATCAGTAGGGATTCGATAAGTTTATGTATACAAAAGAGTAGACATCATTCACAAAAAACACTTTACTTCTTGTGAGCATGGAATCTTCCCAAATAAGTTTAGTCCCTTATAAGAAGTTTAGACAATTTTATGTTTTTAGATATTTTAATTCCATGTACATTTATCTTATGTTTCTTAAGGATTAATTTGACAATTGTTTTCAGTTCTCATGTTAGCATGCGACATCAATAGGGTTTTTTGGGGGTGTTGATGGCTGTTGGCTTCCCCTGGCTTTTATTGATGTGTTACGTTGAGGATGAGAATTGAATGCATGATAATCTTTTAATATGTATCTATTTTTATAATTTTAATGTAGTTTTTAATTAAACATGGGATATTTATTCGTTATAATCACATAATCCTTTGACTGTGAGGGTTAAGATAATTCTGGTCCTACATAAAGGTATGTGGTTTCCTCTTATAGTTTCTAATAATAACTTTAGTAGGACATATTGAGCTTTATCACTCTTACAATCATAATTAATTAATTAATTAATACATACTGTGATATGTTCGTACTAATAAATATTTCAGTAAAAATGATAAGTGATTAATAACAAAGAACATGACACGCACAAGTTGCAACAAACATGATACGGAGTAATGAGTTTCTGAAAATTTTATTTATGATTTTTATATGAGTGAATATTTCAAGAAAGGGGAAACACATTTCACTATAATAGTGTGAAAACCCACAGAATTCCAGCTATCGGTACTATATCAAATGCAAGAGAGTTTACTACCCATTTATAATTGATTACACTAACAGAAAAGACCAGGAAACTGCAAATTGTTTTTATTGTTTTATGGTAGTGGCCTCCAAAAATGCTTTGGAAAAATACCATGAAGGCAATAGCAACTAGCGAGTCAATGGCAGGGATTCACAAAAAGGAATGGAAATGTTGAAAATTACATCTTACTTAATAGCAGGGTTTTCCTAGCTCAAAAATACCGTGTTGTGTGAGATTTCCATCAATTCTCAAACTGTGTTAGAGCGAAACAGTGTTGTAGAAGTACAGTGTTATACAGGTGTTGCCTGTATACGAAACCATGGCCATCCAGTGGTTTCAGCAGAACTCACAAGCCAATGTCCTTAACATGAAGATACCTACAAACTTATCATCCAAATAGCAGTTGAAACAGAAATTCCCAAAACATGCATCATGGGAGCTAGATTTCACTTTTAAAAAATAAGTCTTTTACATTACACTGAACCAGTTGATGATGTATAACAAAAGTCCCGCATTAGGACTTTTGGTTCTTCCCTTTTCCATATCCTATGGGTTTAGTTTATAATTGACAAGCAAAGAAAGAAGTGCACTGTTTTTCTCAATGATAATTTTAACTATGCTAAATTTTAATCTTCTCACATTTTAATTTCTTCACTCATGATTTAACCATACATCAGGAGGTAAGCTATACTAGAAGTGTTGCAACTTTTAAACTTTAAGAATGTGCTAATTGCCTTTACCAGAATTCTCTTTTAAAAATTAAAAAATTTGAATAAAAAAATAAATTTTTACTCTGTTTTCTTTTTTTTCTTTAGAAGTAATAATATCCTTTACATCTATTTGTATATCACTCAAGTTTAATTTCATGAACTTATGGTGAATTCCACAGAATTACTTCAATTGCAACTTTTGAAAGCAAAAATCAGACAACAGTAGATAGCAGGTATAATGTAGTGATATTTCAAAGCTATTTTCATGTTATCTATTAAAAAAAAAAAATCTACTATTAGTTGGAAACGTAGATAAGAAATGGCAGCATATAATGGACAATTTGTACATAAGCACATTATTTGAAATGTGCTCAAAATTATGGGAAAAATGAAGATTTACTTATGTGCCTACATATTCGAAAGGGTTAATCGCATAATATCTGTGAAATAAGTATTGTTTCAGTTTTTTAATAAACTGAAACAATACTTAACAGAAAGTTGGTTAAAAACATAGATGTTGTGTTTACCTTATACAGAAATGATATTTGTATTAGAGTAGAAAAAGGTGAAAATTGTAATGTGCTTATTGAAGGAGTATGATCTTAGCTTTCAACAGTTTGATATAAAAACACAGTTTTTCAGTGATGAAAAGTGTGAAAAGAAGTTTTTTAAAATTATCTAAATAAAATAAAATAATTGTATATATACACCGATGAGCCAAAACATTATGACTACCCACCTAATATGATGTTGGTCCTCCACTTGCAGCCAAAATAGCTCTACCCGGCGAGGCATGGATGCTACAAAATTTCTAAATGTCTTGTGGTACCAACACGTAACCAGCAGATCCTTTAACTCCTGTATGGTCCGTGGTTGAGACACCGCAGATCGGAGTTGCTGTTCCAACACAAACCACAAATGCACCATGGGATTGATGTCTTGGGAATTTGGAGGCCAGGGCAATACCTGGAAGTCCATGTGCCATCACTTCCCCAGGTAAACAACATACATGTACCTGGCCGTCCACATGATGCAACAGGAAATGTGATTCATCGGACCAGACTACTTTCTTCCAATCACTCAAGGTCCAGTTTCAATGCTCGTGTGCCCATTGTAGGTGCTGTTGCCGGTGGACCATGGTTAGCATGGGCACTCTGAGCGGCCTGTGGCTATGCAGTCCCATTTTCAGCAGGGTTCGATGTACTGTGTGTTGTGACACACAACTCCCATCACCAGCGAGTTGTGCCCTTCTGTTGCCACATACCATCCGGGAGAGCCTTCGCTCACCTCGAACATCGATGAGCCATGGTCATCCAACACCTCGCCAGCGGTTCCTGGGTTTTCCCTCTGACCACTTTCGGTAGGTACTAACCATGGCTGACTGTGAGCATCCCACCGGCTGTGCCGTTTTGGATATGCTCTGACCCAGTCGTCTGGGTCAGAGCAATTTGGCCTTTGTCTTAAGTCCGCTGCATTTCTCATCTGAAGAACAAGAGTAACACTATTAACGGAGCTCAGTATCAGGTGTTTTTTATACAGTGTCCCGTGCACATCCGTAGTTCACCTGCAGTTGCTTCGATTTGCATAATGACTCGCTGGTCTTAATGTTTTGGCTCATCGCTGTGCATTGGTGTGATTTTTGGTGAGAAGTTTATTTTCGCATTTCATTGTATAATGTAGACACTTATACAAATAATGCTCATCTAACTTGCAAATTCATGCAACTGACCTATTACTGTATTATGAGTTAATTAATTAAAGTGAAAAATTAGTTTACTTTTGATTCCTGTTAACCACAGAAAATGGAAAAATTCAATTTAAAAAAAAAATTTGACCTGCCATTAATGTAGTGTGATATGTACATTTCCCTTATTGGTCTACTTTGAAGCTGGCACCTTTTATCATGAAACATCTGTCAAGCCCTAGTTCCCTTACCAATTTTTTGATGAACTCGAGGTATTAATTAGCTTTATGGTTTAATTGCTGAGTGTGTGCATTCATCTTTCAGTGACATATAGTTAACTGGTTTAAAACTGCATCTAAAGATGTGCATTGAAATTTATATATAATAAGTAACACTCCCAGGATTTGTGGAAGGGGGAGTTTAAAGCAGTTTCCTGGTTATCATTAGCCTTAATCATGTAGCAGTAAAAAATTCCACATGATTTTTATCATGGGGGTGCTGTAGTCCCTTTATCCCCATCTGAGACTGCCACTGTATACAATCAGCAGATATTTAACTTAGTATGCAGTATTTATTTAAATATATATATATATATATATTTGTTTACGTTGATCTTTTTTTTAACCATTTTTCATAATCATATTTTTTATATATATATTATGTAAAAAGGACAAGGAAGAAGATATTTTAATTGGGATCCCCATCTGAGACTGCCACTGTATACAATCAGCAGATATTTAACTTAGTATGCAGTATTTATTTAAAAATATATATATATTTGTTTACGTTGATCTTTTTTTTAACCATTTTTCATAATCATATTTTTTATATATATATTATGTAAAAAGGACAAGGAAGAAGATATTTTAATTGGGGTCAAGTCAACTGCCCTTAAATTTGGTGTTGATACCTGGAAATGGTTATTTGGCTTTTCTGCTTCCATGATTTCGAGTCTTATTGTTACTGGTATGATTTGTGATCAGACATGGCCTTATTATGCTGCTGTTGGTCTCACTGGAATCCATATTTTAACACAGGTAACTTTGTATAAATACATAATATATTAATTCTGAATTTATTGCTTTTTTTGGAAATTTTTAAGACCAACTTTGACAGGTACTGTCCCCTTAAATTTACAAAAAAGTTTTCCTCCTTGTTTTGTTTTCTTATATATGATATGTGTTGGTTTATTTTCAAAGAAAATATTTTTTTTGTACTTTAAAAATAATTTTGGTTTTTATGCAAATAAGTGTCTGTTTGTAATTGCTCATTTACTTGTGATTTTTCATGAAACATTTAATGTTTTGAAAATTCCAGAAGGACTATATTCCTTGGAAACCATTACATACATTTATACCAATAATAATAATAATAATAATATAGAAGGAAATATCTACTGTGCATTTAAGAGAGAATGCTGTTTTAACCTATTGGGAGGTACATATATTTTTAATATATATCTTTTGCACTCCAAAACACTTCCATTTGGCTGTAGTTCTCAATGCTTTTCAAGGTGTTTTCTCTATTGAAATTTAGTGTGGTCCGTTAAATAGAGTAAAATTATTGCAAGGTTTAGAGTTTGTTCACTTCTTAATCTACATATTAAGAAGTGAACAATTTTATAATATTAAATGTATACTATTGTAATATATCTAAAAGTTCCTATGTAAAAGTGCTGTAACAGTTAAGCCTAGGGAAAAGTTGCTTATACAGGCTGACTTCGATTAACACGATTAATTCATACCACGAGTGCATTGCGCAAAACGGAAACGTGGTAATCGAATATAATAATCAATAGGAAAAATTATAATTGGTCCTTGACCTTCTGGAATGTCCATAAATAATTTTTAAAATACCTTTTAAATAACTTTTTAACTGTATACAATGTAAAAGATAATAAAAATAATTATGGAATTAAATGTTTATTGCATAAAACAGCGGTTCCCAAACTGTGTGCCGTGGAATATTTTTAAATTTTCGAGGGAAACACAGCGATACTCAACATCTGTCGGACACCCCGTGAACTATTAGCTCGAGGTAGTTCAGTTTCAACATTTCTTATTAAATACACAATGAAGAAATGACTGTTGCAGAAATATTTGAACAGTGTTGACTTTCTCTTTTCATCAGTCAATTTCCGATAGCCGACAACAATCTTCTCTGGGCCCTGGCGAAATAAATATCGCAGAGAACCTCAAACCGTTGTTTGAGGTTCTCTGCGATATGAAAGATTTCATCTAGTTCTTTTACCATTATCTCCTTTGCAGTAACATTTTCATCTGGCTCATTTAAAAATTTGAACTTTTAAATTCAAGTCTGTATTGACTTTATTAGTGGGAGACAAACTAACACGTCTTCTTCCGATGGAACTTACTGAGGCGAGCAGCAGGCAAACGTTTGTTTATTGCCCATCCGACGTGCAGTAAGCTTAACGCGCGATTCAAATCTTTTTCAACTAGCGCATAAAAAAAATCACGTTAACTGGAAATTTGCATCGTGTAAAGCGAAGTGGTATAATTTTTTTCAAATAGCGGTAACTGAAAAACGCGTTAATCGAACTCGCATTATGCGAGGCCTGACTGTATAACGATTCTTAAAGTAAAATTAGATAATCCACTGACAAGCTTTATTTATCATTCATTAATTTTCAGATAAGAATAGCCACCATGTTCTGACCAGTTATAAAATTAGGTAAATTATTTTCTACATGATCAGGCATATCTTGTAAGGAAACAGTTACATTCAGATATAGTGTGGAAATCATTTTAAACCTTTTGTTTATTTTAATACTTAGCAAATTTCTATTATATTATTGCCATAGAGTGCTGTGGGGTGGCAATCATGTTAAGGTTGGTTGTTTTTATCACCTCTGAACTTGTTTTATCCCACCATCATTGGTTCAAATTTGACCATAATATCTGTATTAGTCTACCAACTGTACTATTGTGAACTGCTGGTCTCTGAAATGCTACACATTAAAATACATGAAGTTCATCAATGTTTGGTGACTGTTCATTATGTCTTATATGTGTAACTGTGCAAGTTTTGCACAAGAAGTAATTTCTATCCACCTTACAAAAAATAGATTAGCCCATGAATGAATAGATGCATGCTGGTTTTGAAAATATTGTCATTCTCATCCTTAAACTGTGTAATTGAAAATTTTTGTCTTACTTTGAGGAAAGTTTTTTTATTATTCATTTGAGTTTTTGGTTGGTATCTGCTGCAGTGGAACCAAATTACTCTTATGCTGTTATCAGCAATATTAGTGTTGGGGGGGTTCCTTCTCTGTAAATATCATGAGTCTATATGGTTTATTGCTTGGTAAGTGGTTACTCATAACTGTCAAGATTGCACTCGGCATACCTTTTTATAATTTTAATATGGGGATTTATCACATTAATCCTAATGTACTAGGTTTTGGAAGTGGTTCTGAGTTTGAAGAAATACAACATGGAGCACAGATAATTTTCTTTAACGCTCACTTAAATAATTAACAAGGTATACTAGTATTCTTCTTTTTATATATATATATATACACACACACACACATACATTGTGCTGTTATTAAAGCTTATGATTTAAATTCTGGTAAAGTGTATATGATTATTTCTTTATCACTTGCTATGTTAATGCTATTGTCATGTGGCAATTTGACATTATACGTGCATGAAATAATACTGGTCAACTGATTAATGTTTCAGTGTTGGTCGATTTAATCTAATTTCTGGTATTTATTTATTAATGTTATTTATTTATAGGTATTTAAGTGTATATGGAACAGGTTACCAAGTTAGCATATGTGGGCTAACTTTAGGGCCCTAACTAACAGGTCCCCAGGCTAAAGTTAGCCCACATATGCTAACTTGGTAACCTGTTCCATATACACTTAAATACCTATAAATAACATTAATAAATAAATACCAGAAAATAGATTAAATCAACCAATATTGAAACATTTAAATCAGTTGACCAGTATATATATATATATATATATATATATATTAGTCAGCTGAACTAGTTTGATTAAAAAATTATCATGAATCTGTAGTCCATCACTGTGTGAAGGCTTATCTCACTCCTTTGCAGTTCACTTGGCACATTATAGCCCTAGTTGCTAATGTGCCATTAAAACCCAAACAACCAACCTTTTCCAGTTCACTTGTACCAGAGTCCAACCCCCCCCCCCACTGCTCACATTTGTCCTCTACTATCTATATACCCAGCAACTATTCCTTTCTTGAACCCTACTATCAATTGTCTGTTCTATGTTGATAACATTAAAGAAATATGGAGACTCATTAGTTTCCTGTGATCAAGTAAAATAAATAATTTCATTTGCTAGATTCTTGATTGGTGTCCTTGAACCAATGAAGAGGAAGTTTGTTTTTGCTCATCCTTTCCCATGGAATGTTGTCTCAGCTTACACCACATTCAGTCTGTTTCCATCAGTAGTTCATGTCACTTGGACTTCTCAACTAGTTTAGAGAGGCATTACCCCAATAAAATAATATGCAGTGAGCATGTTATGTTTTTTTTTTTTTTTATTTGATTATACATTTATTTATTAATTTTTTTTATCATACTTAAATACTTATATCCCAGCTACATATGAATATCTCTTTTTCTAAAATATCGTATCCCATCTTGAACAACATTGGCAAATCATCATCAAAAGGTAGATAAGGAACAAGAATTTAGAGTTGAATTTAATTAAAGAGTATCATTGCTGTATACAAAGAGCTTTAAGTTTTGATCAAATATTAGGAGGCTTGAGAATTAAAATGGTGGTCTTATCAAAAAAAAACAGTAGACTAAAATCAGATTGCCACTGCATGCAACATTATTGCAGTATCAAAGAAGCTTGAAAACAACTATACAGGAGAAGTCATTGCCAGGTTACAGTTTGAGCCATTTACTGGTATGGCAAAAAATAAATCTAGGAGTGGTACATGATGTTGTATACACCATTTAACTTTTTTGGGATAAAAGGGAAAAACTATTAAGTGATGAACTTTATAATTTTATTCTGAATGAAATCTAAGTTTTGTTTTGATGCTATATTGGAAATATCTTTAATAACAGTAATTTTTAATATAGGGTTGCACTGGCATATCATGGCCTTAGTCACTCATGCACCATCAATATCAATCAGTCATTATAGGGTTGCAGATTGTATTTCAATGCAGTAGCTGAAATCAGATCACAAAGATCTTTACTTGCAGCAAAGCTTTGGATAAGCTTTGGTGGTCAAACTCCACTCATGTCTTTACCTGGAGCAAAGATCTCAAAGACCATGGTTGAAATCAAATGCAACACAGCATTTGTTTTATTTGAACATCAATTTTATTATCTAAAAGAAATTATTTGCCAACTACCTCACTTTTGACATTCAGTGGCATGAACAGCAAGTGAAATCGAACCCAAAATTCAAAGCTCTACAGCAAATCATGAACAAATGTGCAGTGCACTTTATAAAGAAATTTTTACAGCTTTACTTCTGCAAATAAAAATTAATTAATCATGCAGATCAAAAGTGAATACCATACTTGAGGAATATTAAAATTAGCAACATACTAAAATTCACATTTCTGTAATTCTAGCAGGTATTTTAAGTTTTATGTGTGTACTACAAACTAACATGATCATCACCACCCATTTTCAATCCACTGCAGGATGAAGGCCTTTCCAGTTCCGTCGTGCTTGGTCTTTTCCTCTTCACACTGAACATGATGATGTGCACTAACTCGTTCAGTTAGTGACTTTCCTGTAGCCTGAGGCTTTTAGCCCTAAAATCTTTTTAGTGTATATTG
>NC_143583.1:104802335-104935291 GCF_048544385.1 Mastigoproctus giganteus
ATTTGCATTCCACCTCTAAGCCTTAGAACAAGGTGAAGGGTTGATTCTTTTTGGATGTTGTAGTCTGATAGAGTGCGTCCATCTTCTAGTTGTTTCCCAGCAAAGATAAGACGTTGCTGGTCAGGAGGAATACCTTCCTTGTCCTGGATCTTGGCCTTTACATTCTCAATTGTATCACTTGGCTCTACTTCTAGAGTTATGGTTTTACCTAGAAGGTAACCAAGATGATTTACTATCTTCCAAATTATGATTTTAACAGGATAAAAATTAAAGTTTTTTAAACTTAAATATGGTCAGAAGTAACTGAAGTCTAGACACTTAAACAAGTTATCATAAAAAGAATAGGTCAGAAATACCATTAATGGAAATTTAAGGGGATTAATCTCACTTATGAGAAGTTGCATTATAACCACGAGATGAAAACTTAAGGGCATTGGCACAGTTGCGAAAGTTTCTTTAATGGCTCTTATCAATTTAAGCCAGACATCCCAAGATCCTCTTAAGCAGTTAAATTCATTTACTTGGAACAGATTACTTAAATTCCTGAGGTTTTTTGCAGTGTTTTTATATATGCGTCTATAAACAAGCTAATGTACATAGTGCATTATATTTCGGGTGCTTTTTTCTTCCCTAAAAAAACCTACTCATATTTCAGCCTTTTCTCTATGCACTTCTCTTCAAGAGACCACATCTGAGAAAGGCATGAACTGTCTAAACAAAACACATTAACTATATACAAAAATTAGATGAAAAAAGATTGTTTTTACTGCACCTGACCAAATAATGAAGGGTTTATATTCATTTTATTATAAATTATCCCAAACATCTACACTGTATGAACTGGGTGCTGCAACCTGAATAGCTTATTTAAGCTGTGTTGAAACCCTACATGCAAACACTCACTTTCCCAAGAAATGAATGCAGAATTCACTGAACTCATTGTGGATGCACATGCATGAAATCCATTGTTTACACTCCTAAAAAAAAAGGCTCATAATATAATTTCCCACCAGGTGCAGGGCATCAAAACTGGGTTTAAAAATTAAACATTTTTAATGAATTCAAGAGGGTATCAAATTAAGCCTTTTCATTTGTCACAAGTGACTGCACAGTTCCATCTATTTCCATCCATCTATACAGAAATTCTTGGAATATGTCTTGTAGCTCTATGTATATTAGAAGCACTTTATACATGCCTTCTAAAAATCCATATTTTGATGATTTACTATTTAATACTTTAATCCATTCAAAAAAGAGGCAATAACTACTCATCCAATGAACTTTTAAAACCACCACACTATCCTTGGTACTACAACTTTGAAAGTTAGAGCACTTAAACTGGTACACATCCCAGGCTCCTCCCACTCACTGTCCCCCCCCTCTCCTTGCCACATGTTACAGGGGTCATGTGACAAGCCCAAAATGAGAAAAATGGTTGCAATTAGAAGTGGGAACTTTTCCCAATTTAAGCTTTAATTTTTGTCACATGACTGGAGCATACAGCAAGGAGAGTAATGAGTGGGAGGAATCTACCAGTCAGTCTTCTCACTAAATAGTCTGGATTGCACACCCTATTATGAAATTAGGCCCCAGATTGATGTCAAGATTTACAGTAGAAATTAATTCCAGCTAATGACCTTAAATCAAATCAACTATTCATTTAAGTTTAGTTTTGTTAATAAATAAAAATTTTAGCAAGCATAACATTTCAAAAATTCACAACTAGTAAAGCTTACAAACCCCTTTGTGCCTGACATAGCTAAGTGACAGTACCATGCACTGAGCAGACTGTAAAACCACATGGCTACTAAATATAATTAACAATTTTATTCATTTATTGTGAACTGGGCTGGTTATGGTGCTGGAGTAAACTGCTATAACACTGTTTATTCCATTAAGAATAAAAAAAAGTTTCTAAATACCTTTAATTTTTTCATCCCAGAAGAAAATTAAATTGGCAGTCAAAACTACTTGTTTGAGAATAAATGGGAGCAATACTAGTTGCACCTGTTTAGTTTACAGACAAGAATTTTCTAAATCTCTTAATTTATAAGATTTAGTTTATTAGAAATCTTAGGTCACTTAATGTATGCATAAGCAGATGAAGTAGCAAACTCATCTTAAGGTGAAAGAAGCAATAAAATTTGATATGGCAACAGTACAGAAATTCTTGGAATATGAATTTGCCCAAAATCTTGGCTGTCAAAATAGACAGCAAAAAAAACAAAGTACGATTATATTCAAGATTTCTTTATATATTTCTCAATTAAGGTTGATCACATACATACACAAGATGTACACAGGAACAATATCACAGTACAGGAGATGGTGCTCATGGTAAGTGTCAAGTCTGCCAATTCCTCTGGACAACTGATTACTATACTTGGCACACAGAAAGATCACTGGACTACTGAATTGGCTGCTACACAATAGGTGTCTTAATAAAGACTACTTTCAAAGAGGAAATACCAAAGTCTATATCTTTATAGCTAGGTCAATTTCTTACTATCAAGGAAATTTAGCTCAATGCTGGTAGTATTTACACAATTTTAATTTTAGGAAATTTGAACTTTCGAACAAGTTTCTTTCAAAAAGAAAAGCTATTTTTATATTTAGAATATAAAAAATAATATTTACCTGTCAACGTCTTCACAAAGATCTGCATTCCACCACGTAGCCTAAGCACTAAATGAAGTGTAGATTCTTTCTGAATATTGTAATCTGAGAGGGTACGTCCATCTTCTAACTGTTTGCCGGCAAATATCAGTCTTTGCTGGTCAGGTGGAATACCTTCCTTGTCTTGTATTTTGGCCTTTACATTTTCGATGGTATCACTGGGCTCTACTTCCAGAGTTATAGTTTTTCCAGTTAATGTCTTCACAAATATTTGCATACCACCACGCAGCCTGAGAACAAGGTGCAGTGTTGATTCCTTCTGAATGTTATAATCAGAGAGGGTACGGCCATCTTCCAGTTGCTTGCCAGCAAAGATCAGTCTCTGTTGATCAGGGGGTATACCTTCTTTGTCTTGAATCTTTGCCTTCACATTTTCAATTGTATCACTAGGCTCAACTTCCAGTGTTATTGTTTTTCCAGTCAATGTCTTCACAAATATTTGCATTCCACCACGTAGCCTGAGAACAAGATGCAGTGTTGATTCTTTCTGAATGTTGTAATCAGAGAGGGTGCGTCCATCTTCTAACTGCTTGCCTGCAAATATTAGTCTTTGTTGGTCTGGTGGGATACCTTCCTTGTCTTGTATTTTAGCCTTCACATTTTCAATTGTGTCACTAGGCTCTACTTCCAGTGTTATAGTTTTTCCAGTCAGTGTCTTCACAAATATCTGCATTCCACCACGTAGCCTGAGAACAAGATGCAGTGTTGATTCTTTCTGAATGTTGTAATCAGAGAGGGTACGGCCATCTTCCAGTTGCTTGCCAGCAAAGATCAGTCTTTGTTGATCAGGGGGTATACCTTCTTTGTCTTGAATCTTTGCCTTCACATTTTCAATTGTGTCACTAGGTTCAACTTCCAAAGTGATGGTCTTTCCAGTCAGTGTTTTTACAAATATCTGCATGCCACCTCGTAGCCTAAGAACTAAATGAAGTGTTGATTCCTTCTGAATGTTGTAATCAGAGAGGGTACGTCCATCTTCTAACTGCTTGCCTGCAAATATCAGTCTTTGTTGGTCTGGTGGAATACCTTCCTTGTCTTGTATTTTAGCTTTCACATTTTCAATTGTGTCACTAGGCTCAACTTCCAGTGTTATAGTTTTTCCTGTTAAAGTCTTCACAAAAATTTGCATACCACCACGCAGTCTGAGTACCAAGTGGAGAGTGGATTCCTTCTGGATATTATAATCTGACAGTGTGCGTCCATCTTCCAGCTGCTTTCCAGCAAAAATTAAACGTTGCTGATCAGGTGGAATACCTTCTTTGTCTTGTATTTTAGCCTTTACATTTTCGATTGTGTCACTAGGTTCAACTTCTAGTGTTATGGTTTTCCCAGTTAACGTTTTCACAAAGATTTGCATGCCTCCACGTAGCCTGAGTACCAAATGTAGTGTTGATTCTTTCTGGATGTTGTAATCTGAAAGAGTGCGACCATCTTCTAACTGTTTGCCTGCAAATATTAGTCTCTGTTGGTCTGGTGGAATACCTTCCTTGTCTTGTATTTTGGCTTTAACATTCTCAATGGTATCACTAGGCTCAACTTCTAGTGTAATTGTTTTCCCAGTAAGTGTTTTTACGAAGATTTGCATGCCACCTCTCAGCCTTAAAACTAGATGTAAAGTAGATTCCTTCTGGATGTTGTAATCTGAGAGAGTACGACCATCTTCTAGTTGTTTGCCAGCAAAGATCAAGCGCTGCTGATCAGGTGGGATACCTTCCTTGTCCTGAATTTTGGCTTTTACATTTTCAATAGTATCACTGGGTTCCACCTCCAGTGTTATGGTCTTACCAGTCAACGTTTTCACAAAAATCTGCATGGTTTCACTGAAAGAAAAGTAAAATTAGTCAGGCTGGAAGATAATTTCCTAAGATTTACACTTACTAATTAGTCTAAATTAAAGACTAATTTAATTCTAGCTTTTTTGAAACTGAAGACTTAATCTGAACTTCACTTCCATAATATATTATTTCCAAAGCAGCAATTTTAATATTAAGTTTCATAAGCAGCTAATTCTGAATAGATGCTTTTAGAAGGCAAATTATGGGAAGCTTAATCTAGTCATATTTAGCAAAAGGTGGCAAAGAATAGCTAAATAAAATGCACAGAAATCCCTCAACAATGGGAGATCCACTGCTGAAAATAGTACTGGATATGGCAGGACCAAGGTCACAAAGAAAATAGAGGAAAAGGCCAAAACTGATTTACAAAATCTTAAAAACAAGTGTCACTAAACAGAAATATCAGATTACAGAGCATTGTTTAGTTATGTACATACAGTACTAAGTTTAAGTTTTTATTTTGCTAAAATGTGGATAATATTCTTCCGATTTTTACATATGTAATTTTATAATTGGTAAGAGGGGGAAAAAAGTGTAAATTCATGCTTCATAAACAAGCAATCACACAAAACATTTAACACCCCTTTATGCTTAAATTTATGGGTATACAGACCCATTCTGATTATAATTTTTTTTTCTGTAGAAGGGCCTTATGACAGAAAGGTAAGTGTCGCCCACACAAGGATAAGGACCTTACGATTGAAAGGCAGGTCTTATTCTATATATAGGTAACACTGCAATGGATACAAATCACAAGTCATTTTTAGGTAATACAAAGTGACAGTGTTATGATTAATTAATAACACTATTTCCATTGTGTTTATAACTGTACTTTTATTTTTGTAATCAACGTATTATGTAATCAAGAAATTGTTTTTTATTCAGATAAGAGAAAAATTACCGAGTACGTAGTCCATTGCAAGTACCGCAGTACAGTGTCGGGCATGCTCAGTCAGAATATGCACGACAGGTTGGACCTGGCGGTGACTTGCCAGCTAACTGTGACTCCCGACACCGAACTTCAGGATTAAATTTCAAATGTCCGAAGATTAAACCGATTTTCAACGTGCGAGTTTGCAGACTTTCAGTGATCCAACAAGAAGTTGCCCTTTATTCACGGGGGGGGGGGGGGAGATTACATAGTCGCGAATCACTGCCAGCTCCAAATCGTTATGAATTTTATTGTGACGGAGAAGTTCCGACTTGTGACAGAACTTTCAATTCGGATAGAGCATGCGCGCGGTCGCTGTTTTGATTCCACAATTATTTCAAGCAAAAGTGTTTAACACTTAATTTTCAGTTAGCCGGATTCAAACAAAAGCCACTTCCTCCGGAAGTGTACCCATAATATGGAGTTAACCGCCAAGGCTAAAATTAATTTCGACAACAACTGATCATCTACGGCTATTATAGCTGGGAAGGGCGTTACTTGCCTTTATTCAGATAAGAGAAATATACGTTTAATAATGACCATTTCTCATACCACGTGAAGATCAAAATTCATTCGGATAATAACTGAATTCCTATACAATGCACTTTAGGGGCGAGTATGGCTGACAACAGCCAATATGTATGGTCTGATCACGGGTACCGACAAGATTCCAGAAACTTCACCCTAATGCATAGGAATTTAGTTAACTAATCTTAATATTTAAGTGGCATAAGAGTAATTCTATAGAATCAAGTCTGCGAATAAATTTAGAATTTTACCAGGTTTATTTACACCAATGAAAGATTCAATTAATCGAGAGGCATACGCAAAGCCTACTTGTACCTTAAATTTTATAGCAAATTAAGCAAGAAGACTTCGATTCACAGAAAATAAGCTATCCTGTACCCCATAACTGGGTATCAACTTTTAACAGTTCGTAGTCTTATGTCCTTGTTTAAAAACAAAGCTCAATAGTTTGCGCCTATCATTTATATAAATTTTGTTTTATTCTCCATCGGGCGCCTATTCCCCACTATTAACAAATACACTAAAAAAAAAAAAAAAATTATCCAGAACGCAACCCAGTCTTTGGGTAATTTTCAATCGTTAATCATAACTCAAGGGGCATCCTAAAATCAATGGGTGCAGATTTCGTTCATATTATAATGAATGAAATCTTATTATCAAATGCTTTAAATTTTGATCAACTTTATGATTATTACAATTTAAGTACTTAAATTTTATTCGGCTATTTAGGAATACTGATACAAGCTTCATCATGAACTAGTTCTAATGTATAAGCATATTTAGACACCAATGTTCTTTAGTTTTCGATTACTAAGAATGACGACCACTGTTTTTCCAAGATGGCGGCGTAAAACTAAATGCGCATTTCCGCTCTCTTCCCAAAGGAGAATTTAGGCCTATTTCGGTTACAAAGCTCCCATACTTCTGTTGAAAGAAAGTTACTTATTAACATTAAATTTCCGTTGAAACATACACTTCTTTCGCTGCTACATTTTATTCTACAGTAAATCCACCACTTAAAATACCCACCCACAAGGGTTTCAAGTATGTTCTTCAAATTTCAAGAACAAAAAAAAAAAAAAAAAAAAAATTAGTAAGGAAAAACAAAACTAAAACTATTTAAAATAATATGAGTTCTTACCAAAAAGCACAGTTGTTTTTGATAGTAATCAATTACTCTATTCTGTACAGCTAACCTAAAGCTTAACTAATACCAAAATTTTAAAATAATCGAAAATTCCCTTACCTTCACCGTTGCTAAAATACTCAAACGCAGTTGTTATCGCTTAGAGTTCCAATAATAAATACCAAGCTCACTGTTCTTTATACACTACTGCACTGTACGTAAGTGCTGTACGTGTTACTAGCTGCAAGTTTTCTGATTGGATGAAAATGACTTGGCAACAAAAATCAACCAACGAGAATATTCCAGATGGCCGTTGCCACATGGTGACTCATCTCATTTTGCGACAGGAATGTGGTGACGTGTGAAGGCGTCCGTATGTTTATCTGCTTTAGTAATAATAATTTTAGGTACTAAAATTGGTAAACAGGATATATTTATAATAATTAATAATAATCACCATTCATGATATACTTTTCCAAAATTAATATTTAAATCTTGGGAACATATTGCGTATGTTCGAACACATTTACACAATTGCTGAAACTCTGTCTCTTACTTTCACAATAATTTCCAAGAATAAAACGTTTAGTGACTAAGCATGTTTTATATTTTTCCCCAAGAATCATTGCGAAACGATGACAAAAATATTAGCTGGCCCATTCATGTGCAGTACAAAATTCAGTAATCACTACGTTGAATTTCAGAAAAAATAAAATAAAGCTTATATTTAAAATATTCATTCACTTTATCCATTTGGCCCTATGGGTTATATTCCTCCCCATTCCCAAATGGTAAGGTTTTTTCCCCAGCTTTTATTTGTTTTTTCAGTCACCGAATATGAATGGAATAACATATTCTCCTTTCAAATATTAGATAAAATGAAAAAGTATTAATGGAACGGTGCTCTGTGACTTACAATTTCCTCTTAGTAAGCAGATCTAATTCAATACATAACTTGAACTATAGTGGAAAAGGAGAAATTAAGTACGAACTAATCTAGAATTTCGATGAAGTAATATCTTAATTTCTAGTAAGGGTTATCTTCGAGAGAACTTCACGCAGTAATTAGTCTCTCAGTAATTCCCTTCAAAGGAAATGATACTTGCTCAGTACTCTGACAAAAACTTACAAGTGATTATTTTTATTTATTTTTTTTGGCACATCGAAAACTCTGGCTATTTATTATTATTATTAATTTTTCAGTTACCGAATATGTATGGAATAACATGTTCTCCTTTCAAATATATAAATAGATATTAAATAAAATAAAAACTATTATAAATGATTTTTCCTTTAGTGAGGCTGATCTGATTCAATATTTTTTAAGTATATTTTGAACCATGGTGGAAAAGAAGGAGAAATTAGTACGAACTAATGTTTTCATTTCTAGTCAGATATTTTCGAAAGAGCTTCACATAATAATTAGTCTTCCCTTCAGAGAAATTGATACTTCCTCAGTACTCTGACAAACTTACAAAATAATATTTTTCGAATCGGCAACTCTGGCTATTATTATGACCATCCGGGGTTCAGTTGCAGCGGGGTACAGTTGGACTCCGCCAAGCAACGTCTTCATTATTGCTTTCTGTAATCATAATCGTGACATTGCCATGTGTATTTTCAATTAAGAAAGTTCTCGAGTTGTGCGCTGTAAATTGCAATTGGTGCTTTATATATGTACTAGTGCGCTTGGCATACAGTTATACTCCCTCATGCATTTATCGCTTTTTTTTATTTTTAAATACTGCTGTATTTCATTATTACTGTTTTGGGTCAGTAACGTGGATTTTACATCTTGTCTCAACAGTTTGAAAGAATTTTGGAAGAATTAGATTATGACAGTACTAGTGACAGTGAATTTTGTGATATAAACATTGTAATATACCCTGAGACTGAAGACGAAGAAAAATGCATGGGATGCATATAAATTATCAGGCGACACAGAAGCCTATGGCAGATATAAGCTAGTCTGTAATCAAGTCAGAAAGGAGGTTAGGCAGGCGAAGGCAGATTACGAGAAATCTTTGGCAAAGGATGCTAAGAAAAACAGTAAGGATTTCTTTACTTATATGAACTCTAAGGAAGAGAATGAATTTGATTGGTCCACTTGATATCGATGGTTTGACTGTTGATGATCCTGCTCAGATAGCAAACAAGCTGAATGAGTATTTTGCATTTACATTCAATTGACATGAGGAGTTAAGTTTTGAAAATGCCAGAAGGTTATCAAGTTGTAGCAGGGTGCTTAATGATTTTGTAATAACTGAGAGCAAAGGCTGGAGAGAAATTGTTGAAGTTAACCATAAGAAAGGCACCTGGAGTGGATGGGATTCATCCAGTTATATTAAAGGAGGTGGCAAAGGAAGTAAGCAAACCCTTAGCCATAATTATGAGAGCATCCTTGGACTCAGGGGAGGTCCCCACGGACTGGAGATGTTTGTTTGGTTTTTAGGAGCATTAGCAACTAAGGCCATATTGCTCCGGGATATGCGGTGGTCATTCCCTGACCTTTCCACATCCTCCATATTTGGTGGTGACGGGCTCGAACCCCGGTCTAATCAAGAAGCGTGTGCTACACACTGCTGCTGCTCCTTCCCACCTGGCTATGGAGGCGCCGAGACTGGAGATGTGCAAATGTATCCCCATTTCACAAAGGGTGACACGAACTTCTGTTCCAGGTAAAACAATGGAGTCACTGGTTAAAGATGCATTGCAGGATCATCTAGACAAGACTTCAGCAATAATTCAGATACAGCATGGGTTTGTTAAGGGAAAGTCTTGTCTGACAAATTAGATAGGATATTATGATGTGGTTACAAAGGAACTGGATGCAAAAAATAATTTTGAAATTATATACTTGGATTTCAGGAAAGGTTTTGACACTCTTGCACATGGAAGACTACTGTACAAATTGGAGCAGAATGTCATTAAGGGTAAGTTGCTACAATGGATAAAAGGATGGTTGAGTGGCAGAAGACAGAGAGTGGTAATCAATGGGTGCTGCTCTTCATGGACTAATGTTATTAGTGGAGTCCCACAGGGTTCGGTGTTGGGTCTACTGTTGTTTTGTATATTTATCAATGATATTGATGAAGGTATATCAGGCTTGTGTCGAAGTTTGCAGATGATACAAAGGTTAGCAGGGTTGTTAATGACAGTGTGCTACTGCAACAGGATCTAGAAAATTTGGGCAGATGGACTGACAAGTGGCAACTGAAGTTTAACCTTGACAAATGCAAAGTACTGCATATGGGTAGAAGTAATCCCAGAGAAACATACAAACTGTGTGGTACTGCACTTAAGGTGGTAGAAAATGAAAAAGACCTGAGAGTAATTGTGCAGGCTGCCAGGTCAGGTCATGAGGTTTTGTCAATGATATTTAGGAATTTTGCTAGCAGGGAAAAGGAGTTGATTGTCCCTTTGTATAAGGCAATGGTCAGGCCACATCTTAAATACTGCGTACAGGTCTGGAGGCCTCATTTTAGGAATGATGTAGATTTGCTTGAGCATATACAGAGAAGGACAACAAAATTGGTGAGGGGAATGAAGGGATCCTCTTACCAAGAGAGGCTTAAGTTCTGCAAATTGTAGTGGCTGGAGACTAGGCACCTGCGCGGTGATCTGATTGAGGTGATAAGGCCTTGAATGGGTTGAGCACACTGAATTCTGATGGGATTCTTCCACTTGTTCAGATTACGAACCTAAGGGGACATAAATTCAAATTAAGGAAAGACAGATGTAGAATAGTTGTGCGGAAATTTGCCTTTAGCCAGCGGGTGGTTAATTTGCTGGAACAAACTTCCATCTGTCATTGTGGAAGTTGACAGGTTAAATAAATTTAAGAAGGAACTGGACAAACATTTAGAGAGAATTGTTTTGTAATTTTTTTTTGGCTCATGTTGCATAAGTTGATACACTTGCTTTCTTGCATCACATGCTACTACTACGAACAGTACGCTTCAACAGACATTGATGAATCCGCTTGTGGAGGTGTCCTGAAAAGAAGAAATGGTCATAGAATAAAAAAAACAAAAAACGTTATTACTTGTATTTATCAATAAAATAAATAATGGGTGGGGGATCCACATGGACCCCACTTATGCTTTACCATCTGTTATAGTCACCGTTGCTGTGTAGAGTTAAACTGGCTGCAATATCATGGTAACTAGTTGTGAAGGTATTCACAATATATGAGATGTACTTAATGACGGCCTCTGTAGCCGAGTGGTCAGGAGCGGGAGTGCAGTAGCACACACTCTTTGAGTAGACCTGGGTTCAAGCCCCTGACTGCTGAATACGGTCGATCTGCCCGCACTGGACCAGCGTGGCAGATTATGGTCCATTTCCCTCAGCATGTATTGTTGAGGAGGCTTCCATCCTGCAGTGAGTTGATAATGGCTGCACTTTACCTTTTTTTTTTTTTTTTACTTCAATGATGCCAACATTTGCAAGAAATATAGATAGTACAAAATGTAAAACATATATAATATCCTTTGCTCATAATATCCTATGGTTTTTTTTGGGTATTAATAACCTATTGATAAATAGACTTTGTCCAACCTAGTTAATCCTACTGCAAAATTACACTTTGCACAGATGAAACAGCCTTTCTACCCCAGGGTCTAGCTATTCTTGTTCTGCAGTGTATGTGTGTGTGTGTGCATTCCTGCTTCATGTTGGCTTCTGTGGTTTGTGAACATACTTATATGTATATATAAACTTTGTCACAGATGTAACCATCTCAGTCTGTGATGATCTTGTTTCAGCTTTTATATCTTTTTTGATGTTCCAGTACTTCACTGAATTTTGTTTCTATACCCTATATGACTTCTGACTGTTGCGTGATATCATTGGCAACAGTGAGAAGTGAAATTAAATATCACTAAATTTCTCGTACATAGCCTTGTGCCAATCATTATCAGTCCTGCCAGTAAGATGCCATAACTTCCAGCCTGATGACCTCACACAATTTGCTATATGAGTATCAGTTATTCATTTCTGTATAAGCCATAGAATAAGCAGCAGTTATTTGTATACAGCAAGTGTGTATATATTCAGTTAGCGTTCTCTTATGTCATGTCAGTGGCATAATAACAAATCCTTAGCCTATCATTTTAACAATCATACCATACCAACTATCAGTGATTCCCAGCAACTCTTTAGACCCTACCCTACTCACAATGGCAGATGTGGTGGTGGTATGGTAGTTTCACCATTGTGTCATGTTCTCATTCAGTAATTATTTGGAGGATCTTTATTCCACATTTTTGTGTGTTTTATTTATTCTTAGTTTCAAAAGGAATTGCAGATAATTTTCATCTCATAAGTATCACTAATATATCTTCAGCTAGTATGTAAAGACTGTCTTCTAATACTGCAAGTGACTCAGAGGTAAACTATAAATTCTGCCCCCCCCACCAGATTGGCAAACAACCCCAGGTGATCTTTAATAACTATAACAAAGAAGATATGAAACCACCTTACCTCACCCTACTGCAGTGATAGACCTGGCAGTATGGGAGTTATTTGCACTAAATGCCTCATTATGACTTAAGTTACTCTTTTAAACTATTTACTTGAAAAAATAAATTACATGACCACTAAATTTCAGTATAGAGAACTAGCACCATAAAAAAACTGCCACTACTAAAATGATATCAAATGATTGTGGCCCCATATCAAACAAAATTATGCTATTTTATAGGATCAGGTAGTACTGAAAGAAGGCAGTAGATACCAAAGCCAGGTCAGCATCATCAAGGACGATCAAGCAATGTGGGTTTTCTCTAATATGCAAATTTACATATGAAGGGAGGTTATTTCTTGCCAGACATTCTCTAAACCATTCTACTGCAGCTATCAATGATAAACTCCCTTTTTTATTTTATAATAATACAATAGTAAAAAAAATTTGTAAGAAGTTAGCGATATATTTTTGTAATAGATATTTAAAGGTTTTGGATTATAAGCAGTAGAATGTCTTTCTAAAAATGTATGATTAAGCAATTTAATGCAGATAGCAAAATTATGCTAAGTAATTAATCCTCACCCCCACTGTCTAAAAATTATTTTTATCTTTTACCATTAAAACCTAATGCATGGAGAGTGTTTGTTATTTAGCATAATATCATACCCTACACTATTTTATGATTGTACTAGTGTTCACTCTCTCTCTTTTCATCCAACTGTATTTTGTTTATGGTCTGTTAAACCAAGCAGGTGAGCTGGTTATTGAGGTATAATATTGATAAATGCAAGGTATTGCATCTGGGTAGCAATAACGGTGCCGTCTGGGTGGTGACAATAGTCTTCTCCTATGGTGAAGAGTTACTTATTAGAGGTAGTGCAATATCATGGTAACTCAAGGTATTCACAATATGAGATATACATAATGGAAACGAACTGCTGGGGCAGTTTGTAGGATTCTGTTGGTGGTGTACAGAAACTATGCTAGCAGGAACAAAGAGGTGATTATCTCATTTCATAGAGCAATAGTTATGCTTCATACAAGGCAGATGGGCTGAGACATGGTAACTGAAGTTTAAGTTACAAAGTACTGCATATGGGTAACAGTAACCCCAGAACAACATACCAACTGTGTGTGTGTGGTACTACACTCAGGGTAGTGGAGAATGAAAAAGACATGGGGGTAATTGTTCAGTCAGATATGAAGTTCTCTGAGCAGTGCAGACAGGTTGCCAGGATAGCTCATGGAGTTTTGTCAATGATATAGAGGAATTTTATTAGCAGGGATAAGGAGGTGATTATCCCTCTGCATACGGCAATGGTCAGGTCACCCCTTTACTGAATACAGGTCTGGAGGCCTCATTTTAGGAAGGATGTAGAGAGTGACTAGGATGAGTACAGAGAAGGGGAACAAAGGGGTAGATGAGGTATATGAGAGATGCCTGATGGTGTGTAGTAATTTGAATTACGTCGCATTTTAGGGCAAAAACCTCAAGTCGCATAGTTAACATGCTTACAAATTAGTGCAAATGCATAAGATCTGCTCGCAGCTAACTACTAAATAGGTATAAGATTGGCATTCATTATGTATATCTCGTATTTTGAATACCTTCACAATATTGAGATAATTATTCAAATTACTACACACCATCAGGCATCTCTCATACTGTGGAGTTATACTTCTCAACTGCCTTGCCATCATTGCAACACCAGGGTGCCTGCCCATCCACCGAAGAGGAGCCAATCAGCTCCGACACGGTGCCGTCTGGGTGGTGGCATCCTTTGAGAATAAGTGACAATAGTCTTCTCCTATGGTGAAGAGTTACTTATTAGAGGTAGTGCAATATCATGGCAACTCAAGGTATTCACAATATGAGATATACATAATGATGCCAACCTTATAACTATTTAGTAGTTAGCTGTGAGCAGATCTGATGCATTTGCACTAACTTGTAAGAAGGATGTTACTGATACCAGTTTGATGACCAAACAGGTTATAGAGCAATGCTTATCAATCTTTTTTTTGGCTGCAAAATCCTTTCGCAGACTCAGATTTTCTGTGGACTCCCAATACTGTACCTTTAAAAACAGTAATATGTACATAAAAATTGATTCTTAAAATTTATGGAACATTTGCAGAAACCCCTAAAACCCTTTTGTGGAACCTGAAAGTTATATATATACTGTGAGGTTGAAAGCCACTGTTGTACTGAAATGAACAATTTCAGACATTAAACAAAAATACAAAGTCAAAATTTATTATTTCAACTGGTCAGTATTCAATTACTTTGGATCATGAATGTTCACTACACTTCTGTTTTGCAAGAATTCCATTCTTTTCCCTAATATTTACAGCTTAGTTATAGCATATATTAGGCAGATTATGGACACATTCTGATAAGTATTTAAACTGTAAAGCAATTACTGACAAAACAGATATGTACATTGTGACTGCTTGACAATAAAATTTAAAACTTAGCATTAGTTTAGGCATATGATACAAGAAAGCAAGCTTATAGAGCATCAGCCAAAAAAAAAAAAAAAAACCCTTCCCATTTCACCCATCCGGTCACTCCAAATGTTTGTCTAGTTCAGCCTTAAATTTATTTAAGCTATCAACTTCCACAACAACAGATGGAAGTCTGTTCCAGCAATAAGCTACCCACTGGCTAAAGGCAAACTTCCACACATCTATTCTACAACTGTCTTTCCTCAAATTGAATCTATGCCCCCTCGGATTCTTAATTTGAGTAAGTGGAAGTATCCAATCAGCATTGAGTCTGCTCAAACCATTCAAGGCCTTGACACCTCAGATTACCTCGCAGGTGCTTAGTCTCCAGATGCTGCAACTTGTAGAATCTAAGCCTCTCTTGGTAAGACAACCCCTTTGTTCTTCCCACTAATCATGCTGCCCTTCTCTGTACTCGTTCTAGCAACTCTACATCATTCCTAAAATGAGGCCTCCAGACCTGTAAGCAGTACTCAACGTGATTATCCCTTATACAAAGAGATAATCACCTCCTTGTCTCTGCTAGCAAAATTCCTATATATCTTTGACAAAACTCCATTACCTGCTCCGGCAGCCCGTCTTTGCGACAATAAAGTGAGAACATGGCAATTCTAATTCGGACAATGGTAGTACTCTCTTTTGAGACAAATTTGATGAGAGTGGGTCTCCCAAAGAAGAAACATTTTTTTTTTTTTTTTTCCTTGTAATACATGCAGGACCAGCCAGCCCTTAGGGGAGAATTGGGTGTGCTGCACCCATCCCTCAATTGGGGGGGGGGCTCTCAATCCAGACAACGAGAACTCCTTGCTGTCCTTTTTCCTAACATTAATTCTCTCACCTGAGCTCCCTGAACTCTAGAATTAGTCCTGATTAGTTAGTTATTTGGTTTTTAGGAGCATTAGCAACTAAGGCCATATTGCTCCGGGATATGCGGTGGTCATTCCCTGACCTTTCTGCATCCTCCATATTTGGTGGTGATGGGCTCGAACCCTGGTCTAATCAAGAAGCATGTGCTATGCACTGCTCCTTTCCACATGGCTACGGAGGCGCTCAATTAGTCCTGAGTATATGGATGCTTGCCCTTACACTAGTGGATTTCAATACTTATTAAATGTAATTTTTGAGATTTTGTTTTATTATTATTAGCCATATGGTGCAAGGAAGCCCAAGGCTTATGCTGCATCAGCCAAAAAAAATTTCTGAACTACCCCAAGAGAGAGAGCCTTTATTATTATTATTAGCCATGTGGTGCAAGGAAGCCTGAGGCTTATGCTACACCAGCTAAAAAAAATTCCCGAGTTACCCTGAGAGAGAGAGAGAGAGAAGTAGAAAGGAATCATCAAGAAAGAAAAGAATGATGATATCCAGCTCAGGACCCTGAGCCCCGCAGTGGTTGCACTTAGTCACAAAGACACAGTCCTTTGTAACTTGGTTACATATCAACTTGTATCTATCATAGGCTTCTGTGTCATGTGTTAATTTGTATGTATCCCATGCATTTTTCTTTTCTGCCATATGTCTCATTAGTTTATCTGACATCCATTTAGGCCTAAACCTTGAACAATATTTCTTAGTTGGTATGTAAAGCCTAGTAGCTTCCAAGATAAGTTCTTTGAATGCTTCCTATTTTGAATTTGCTGTTGGTAACATCATCAGTTGGTCCCACTGTATAGAATTTAAATACTGTTTCAGTCCATCGTAGTCGCCTTTACGAGAGCAATAACCCTTCCCTTTACCCCTAATGGTAGTTACCTCTTTGAGTAAATCGCACTTCAGCACACTGTGATCACTTCCACCTAGTGGTTCATTTATCTGCAGATTCTTAATGCATGAACTTTCCTTTCTTTTTGCTGCTTTTTTTACTCGTGATCTAATCTGATCTGGTCACCTACTAAAAGATTTTTTTTTTTCCTGTTTTCTCTGACTAGGGCTAGAAATAAGACATTATAGTGCATGCCTTTGGACCATAAGAAGCAGAGGAGCTTTATGCAAAATTTTCCAGGGGAAAAAAAGTATGAATTATAGTCTGGAACATACAGTAAGTAAATTTCTTTTTACACAAGGATTGTTCAAAAGGTAAAGGCAATGTCTTTAAAAAACAGTTCTATTCACAAGTATTTGATGGTTACATTTCTTTAGAATAATAGACAGTACAGCATCCTGTACAATTTCATCCAAACCTGCATGGGGCGTGTGAAATCAACAACTTTGTTTGGTTGGAGACTACAAATATTGATCTGTAGTGAAGGTAATATTTTCACAGTATCAGTCATTTGACAGATGATTGTTGCTTTCTTCAGGATGTAGTGACACTTTCACCAAATTGCACAAAATGAAGTGCAATTTGATGAAATATTGAAGCATCGATCTCTGAAGTTCAGCCCAGGACAATCGTTTAGTGCAAACTACCCTGGTTCCACAGGAAACTGGAAATATAGAACCAGGATGTATGTAACCAGTTATCAGTTTTTAAGGCTACTAAAGGATGGACAAAAATCTCATTAAGGCCACCTGAAAATTGCCTCATCTATCTGTGTATATAATGTATGTAAATTTCATGCATTCTCTTTTTGGATTTTCTGTGTTACTGGATGAAAATCCAAATTTCTGGGGAGAATACCCTGCTTTCCTTGCTTGAGACTGACTAACTCAGCCATGGAGTGAATAAAAGAGGACAGGAGGGAGTATATGTTCATAGCCTTGTCAATCAATTCTGTCCTGGAGAAAATGCAAAGCTCATGGGATCGAATTTTTCTCAGTGAGGTCTTTTCTTGTTAACACGAAAGTCTGTTTTTACATGGATGGGATACACTTAAATAGACAGGGTGCAAGAATATTTGCTGATTCTACTGAGGCAGTGTTAGGTGGGTCAGAAATCTGCTAGTTTGGGGGGAGATACACAGACCAATAGATTAACTAGAGCCGCAGGCAGAGGTGAAAGTGATTCTTGCACTGCTTCTGTTGGAACATGCAGCAGCCTGGAGAGCAAGGTGTCGGGGATTTCAAGCCCTGCTGTGGGTCATCATGAACAAGCAAATATGTTGCTGTGTTAGGACAAGAACAGGTGCATATATACTGGCATATACACTAATGCTAGGAGAATAGTAAATCATTTTGATGAATTTAAAGTACTGATTGTAATCAAATGCAGGCATTATAGGAAAATTGAAGGCATGGTGTCACTCAGACATAAGTGATGCAGGATTTGAATATGGGGAGTACATTGTGTATTGGGTCAGAGTGTGTCTCCCCAACCCCTCATATATGCCTTGTGTCGAATGTACAGTCTCTAAATGTCAGCATGTGCAAGTGAAGGGATGTGTTGTTCCTCTGGCTATTTGGCTGTGGGGGCCCCTTTGAAAACCAAGATTCCCCTGTTGCCTGTTCTTCACCACATGGAGGTGAGCCATGCAATGGGACATGATCTCTGGCTGAACTTCCACCAGGGTCACCTGTGCTTCCTGATGGGGCCTGTGCAAAAAAATTTTAAGGAATGAGTGAAGGGCAGTAGAAATGAAAAGAGAGGCATGAAGATGGAATTTCCCTGCATCAAGGCAGCCCACGCACAACAGGGAAAGAGGAAAGAATGCAGGGTAAGGTATTTTCCATAGTGGGGTCACCATAGCAACCAGTCCCACACTGGGGGAACCCAGCACCAGCAGACAGGCAGAGTGGTTCTGGGCAGAGTTCTATCTCTTGTGGGTTAGCAATGTCCATTGTATCCCTAAGTGGGGTCCACAGTAGATGGGGAAGAAGTTCCCATCTGCAGGTAAAAGCCTGAGTAAAACCAGAGTGGTACTTAAAGGTAAGAGGATCTTTGAGGGAAGTAGTATGCTTCATCTTCAGGGGTGGCTCCTAAGCTTGGTCAGTAGGGCACAGCGGAATTGATGATAATTAAGGGACCAGTACAGAAGATGAGCTCAGTCCTCCATCTCACTACACATGTAGGTGTGTCATACTTAAGGAGTGAAGTTTCCCACTGAGGGAGTCATGTCCAGTTATGCCAGAAGAGAACATAGAGACTGGGGAAGAGCCAGGGCTGCAAAATTGGGTTCATGGGTCTGCAATGTCCCATCTGTGATGAACTTGGTGTCCATCCCTTTATCAGAGGCTGTCCACCTCTCCACCAAATGGCATACAGCTTCTCAAGGACAATCTTTCTCTTGACGTAGATCATTAGTCAGATCAATGGAAAAATAAAAAACTTGCATAGGAATTACCTTCCAGATGCAGTATCTGAGTGCTTGGTTGATCATCTCCAGGTCAAGTGGCAAGGGACCAGCAACAATCTGGAGGACTGTGATAAACACTATCCTGCAAGACTGGTAATAGCAAGAAGAATCAGCTTCTGGATGGTTTCAAGTTGGGCATGGTTATGGATAATCAGCACTCTCATGTACTAAATGCCTGCCATATAGCAGATGATTGGGACAAGTGCACATGGATAGAGAATTTTACACCAGGGGCTCACATCTGGTGAGTATGGGCTTGGCACACCCATGGTCCTGAGCTGGATATCATTCTTCTCTTTCTTGGTGATTCACTTTTACTTTTGACTCTCTCTCAGGGTAACTTGTGAATTTTTTTTTTTTTTTTTTTTTTTTGGCTGGTGCAGCATAAGCCTCAGGCTTCCTTGCACCATATAGCTAATAATAATAATAACAGCAAGGGACCTGCCTCTGACACCGCAGCTGAATCTTGGCACAGGAGAAAGTAGGCCAATATTATTTTTATTATCCTGATGTTGCAAATGGGGCACTGAAGTTGAGTTTTGGGTCAATAGTGAATCCAAGGTATTTTGATGCCATTGTGCACCGAAGTCACTGTTTGAGAATATGGATAAGTGAAAGTTTTCTTTGAAGGAGGAGGAGGAGGGGATTATACTCTTAGTTAAGAAACATATTCAATATAGGGAAGTGCATCCAGTAGACATGGGTGACCAGTGCAATGTTGAGTTAGTTTGGTGTGAAATCACATAACCACTGGGAAAACGAAAATGAGAGTAGGAGTGTGCTTTAGGCCTAATGACTGATGAGTATAACAACTATATAGAAAATTAAGTGGGCCAGTAAATATGAATGTCTTATAATGGGGGATTTTACTTTACAGATATTGACTAGAATTTGTGGATTGGTCGGAGATTTAGATCTGCAGGAAGATCTGTCAGAGATTAGATCTCCAATCTACAGGAAGCAAAAGTATTGCTTCCTGCAGCAAGAGGAAGCAATACTTTTGATTTGGTTATCAGTAGGATTCTTAAAGCATTAAGAATCTGCAGGTAAAAGACCTAGGTGACAGTGATCACAGTGTGTTGATGTGGAATTTACTTAAAGATAACTACTGTCAAGGGTAAAGAGAAGGGCTTTTGCTTTCATAAGGGTGACTACAGTGGTCTCAGACAGCTTTTAAGTTCTATACAGTGGGACCATCTGATCATATTGCCAGCAAATGCTATATGGGAAGCATTCAGGGAAGTAATCGTAGAACCTACCAGGCTTTTCATACCAGCTAAGAATACTTTTTCTGGCCTAAACCTAAATGGCTGTCAGATAAACTGATGAGATGTGTGGCTGAGAAGAAAAGTGCATGTGATGCATATAAATTATCTGGGGACACAGAATGGGGATATGGTAGATATAACTGTAATCAAGTCACAAAAGAGGTTGGGCAAGTTAAGGCAGATTACGAGAAGTCTTTTCCAAAGAAAAAGCAATAAAAACATCTTTACTTATATAAAGGAAGGGGTTGAATGACATTAGTCCACTTCATGTCAATGGTTTTACTGTTGAGATTCTGGTCAGGTTGATGAAAAAACTGAACGATATATTGCATCTACATTCACATATGAGGAACTCCAACAGGGAGTTAAATGATTTTGTGATAACTGAGAGGCAAGCAAAAAAGAAATTGTTGAAGCTAAAAATAAAAAAGACACCTGGGATGGATGGAAGCTATTCAATTATATTAAGGGCAGCAGCAAAGGAAGTAGGCAAACCCTCAGCTAAAATTATGAGAGCATCTTTGGATCCATGGGAGGTTCCTATGAGCTGGAGATATATATGAGAATGTATCTGCAATTTCCAAAGGGGAATCAAAAGGTGACATAAGTAATTACAGATCTGTTAGCTTAACTTCTGTTCTAGGAAAAATAATGGAGTTACTGGTTAAAGAAATAATGCAGGATCCATCTAGACAGGAGTGCAATTATACTGCAGTCATAGCATGGATTTGTTAAAGGGCATCTGGGCTGACCAATTTGAGTGGACACTATGATGCAGTATAGATTTGTTAAAGGGCATCTGGGCTGACCAATTTGAGTGGACACTATGATGCAGTAACAAAGGAACTGGAAAAAATAATTTTGATATCACTACCCATACATGGGTTTCAGGAAAGCTTTTGATAATGTTGCACATAAAAGCCTGCTGTTCAAATTGAAGTAGTGTGGCATTAAGGGAAAATTACAGCTATGGATAAAGGGACCAGAAGAAGACAGAGGGTGGTTATTAATGGACACTGATGCTTATAGTGGAGTCCCACAGGATTTGGTGCTAGACCCATTGTTGTTTTCTGTATTTATTAATGAAGTTATATCAGGCATAATGTCTGAGTTTGCAAATGATTTTTTGACCCTATATTATTAGCTTTGCATTTGTCAACGTTAAAATCAGGCAGATAGGCTGAGTAATAGCAGTTGAAGTTTAACATTGACAAATGTAAGGTACTGCATATGAGTAGCAGTAATCCCAGATTAACTAACTGAGAGGTTCTACACTCAGGGTAGTGGAAAATGAGAAATACTGGAAGGTAATTGTGCAGTCAGAGATGAAGTTCTCTGAACAGTGAAGACACACTGCCAACACAACTCATGGAGTTTTGTCATATAGAGGAACTTTTTTAGAAGGGACAAGGAGGTGATTATCTTATTGTACAAGGTGATGGTCATGCCCCATCTGGAGTATTGGAGTTCAGTTCTGGAGGTCTCATTTTAAGAAGAAAGTAAATCTAATGGAATGAGTACAGAGAAGGGCAACAATATTGATGAAGGGAACTAAAGATTGGTCTTACCAAAAAAAGGAGTCTGGTGTAGTCTAGTCTAGTCTAGTACAGTACAGCACAGCACTGCGTGCGTACAGTGGTATCGTAGCCGTCCTCCCCACAATGGGTGGAAAAGGACCGAGTTAGAATCCTGTCAATGATGCGTGGAACTTTTATGGGCTTTTTTCGCTCCGTGGCTGAGTTAGTCAGTCTCAGGCATAGATATCAGGGTTCCTTCCCCGGAAAACCTGGGGGGTTTCATCCAGCAAAGCAGGCAAACCGACTAGAAAACACAGCAATTTACAGACACAATACACATGGGTAGTTGAAAGTAGCTTTCTTGGTGACCCTAATATAATAGTTTAGTTTAGTTTGTTTTTTTTACCAAGAAAGGGCTTTGGTTCTACAAATTAATTAAATACATTAGTTAATTAACTGATTAATGTGTTTAACACTTTGAATGCATTGAGTATGTGCTGAGTACTGATGGCATTGTTCCTCTTGCTTAGACTGCATGTATGAGTAGGCATATAGATTTAACATGAGGAAGGATGGCTGCAGCGTAGATGTGCAGAAGTTTGACTTCATCCAGCCGGTGGTTGATTGTTGGGACAAGCTTCCATCTGTTGTTGTGGAATTGGTTAGTTTGAATAAATGTAAGGAAGAACTAGACAAATTATTGGAGAGGATGGACAGATAATGTGGGAAGGTTTTTTTTTTATTATTATTTATTAGCTTGCTTGCTTCATTTTCCACTACTAATACTAAGACCCATAAGAGGGTCATGCATCATTGACTGAATTCAAACCTCTGCCTTTTTCAACTGGTTTGGAGGGGTCGGTGATTAAAACCACTGTGCTGACCACAAAGAGACTAAAGGATGGAGAGTGATTCCTACCAGTACTAATGACTTTACACATAAATGAACTGGTGCCTCCATAGCCAGGTGGGCAGGAGCAGCAGTGCGTAGCACACGCTTCTTGATTAGACCGGGGTTCAAGCCCGTGATCACCAAATATGGAGGATGCGGAAAGGTCAGGGAATGACCACCGCATATCCCCGGAGCAATATGGCCTTAGTTGCTAATGCTCCTAAAAACCAAACAAACATAAATGAACTGATAACTTGGTAAGGAAATATGTCATTCTGGAAAAAGACTTGAGAAGGGACAAGGTGTGAATAATGAAAGCTTTGTGGATTAGCTCTAGACTTGTGCACCTGCACAAGGTTTATAGAGGGATTTTTTTTTTTTTTTCAGCTTGGCTGGTCCTAAAATTACAGTTTACACCTTCACTGTGAGTGCTGGACTCAAGCATTCACAAGGAAGGCGAAACTGTGATGCAGCCACCTAGCACCAGACCAATGCATGTTTAATTAAACCATGAGGTTATGGTTTAAGTAAATATGAGGATACAGAATTTAACTTGTCTGTAATAATAATAATGCCAGGACTATTTTAACTAAACGAATTTCTGCTTTTGAAAGGTCAATAAATGCTGATGTAATTGGATTGACAGAGACATGCTGCCATCTAGAAATACGGGATGAAGAATTTCATTATGGCAAGCAAAGGAGGGTCAGAGGTGAGGGAGACCATGCGTCTTATCAAAAGCTCTCTGAAAGTGACCACATTGTATGCTAAGGATGCTCTGCCAATTTGTTAAGAAGGTGCTTACTCAAGAAGATTTCAGCTATGGATCATTCCTAGTTAAAATATGTCTTGTATTTTATCAAACAAATTTTTAGGAAGTGGCTCGGAAAATCCACAAAAACGTTAACAAGATGCTTGCAGGAGTCCCCAACCTTCAAACACTACCCAGAGACACCGTGTTTAGATGGATGTTGAGTTTCTATGGTCTAAGATATGCAGTAAAAGGAAGATGATAGTTGGAGCTATGGTACATTTCAAAAGATTCTCAGGATTATGACAAAAATCTCATAGGCAGTTTGAAAGGACAGCCAAATATGATTACTTCATTATGGAAGACTAGGCTTCAACCTGCTCCTTATAAAATGGAAATTGTGGACAGGCACTATGAGGAAATAATTTTTTTGAGACATCTGGATAATATTTTTATATACTGCAACATTTCAGAGAAAGTACAAAGTGCTGCAATATCCTTGATTTTATTCTCACTAAGGATCCAAACCGCATTTAAAATTTGACAAAGCAGGAACCAAGAATCGCGACAATGCCAAGTGTTCAAATCTTCAGTTTCAAGACAAGCAACTAGTGGATTGGGATATTTCTTGGAGTCTGTTAACTGGAAAGACAATTATAAGCTGTTGAATAACAGCAGTTCATTATGGGAAGTATTTAAGGGGTTTATCCTGGAAGCTACAAATGCATTTGTTCTAGCAGAGAAATTTCACAAAAGAAAGATGACCAAGTGGATGACTAGATTGTTTAAAGGTTTAATTGGGCAAAAGTAAAAAATCATGGGACAGTTACAGATTATTGCGAGGTACTTATTTATATGATGTGTGGATGACGAGATTGGTTAAAGGTTTAATTGGGCAAAAGTAAAAAATCATGGGACAGTTACAGATTATCGCGAGGTACTATTTATATGAGTGTTATTAGCTTTATATATTCAACTTTATATCATCAATAACAACTTTTAACCCTTAAGGCCATCAATCTTGGCAGTGTCTGCACCTTACCCACCTGCCTTAGACCCTGCTAAGATAGATGGCCTTAAGGGTTAAAACTTGTTATTGATAATATAAAGTTGAATATGAATACAGATGTTTAATGAAAATGTTATTAGCTGTTATAAGTTATGTGTTTTTTTTTTAATATTTATTGTACCAGGTGTTCCCTGCCAAATTCTGGCATTCCCGGCATAAATTACAATACCGTGCGTACAATATTTATTACAATTTACACTATTATACAAATATTATATAGTAGTATAAGTTATTATTGTATAAGTAATAGTAAGCAAGTCAAACTCCATAGTCTATAGTTGCTCATCACATCTTTCACACTTAGTGGATTGGAGGGGCATTGGTGCCCCAGCCCAGGGTGGATTGTCCCAGATTCTTGAGGATCTCATTACTATCCCCAATGGGGTGAACCGCTCTTCTCGAGAACTGCCTTCACTTGGCTTTAGTAGTTTCCCCTATATGCACTTCTCCAAAATTGATATATCAGAATTCACAGCAGTCTAACTTCTTGTCACTAATCCCTTGAGGTTTGAATGGTCTTTCAATTGAAAAGTCATTGCAGAGCACCTATTCAACTTGTATGCCATTTCTGCTGGGCTTTCTATGATTTTCCTAGAGCCGACAGGCCCATTACTTGATCGAAGTGGAAAGTCTTGGAATGTCCATCAGAAGTAGCATATGAGTTAAATAGGTCCTCTGCAATTATTTTTACAATTGAAAGATGATTCAAACCTCGAGGGATTAGTAACAAGGAGTCAGACTGCTCTGAATTATGATATATAAATTTTGTAGAGGTTGGGTCTAGGAAAATTCACAGTCAATTAATTAAATAAGTAATACAGTAATGTTTATTTTTACTCTATAGCCTGTTATATACAATTAGCACACACAAAACAGAGCACACACAAAAATAAATTTTATTGAAAGATATGATAATTGTATGTATGTATGAATATTCTTCACATTGAAAACAAGGTAGTATATTAAAACACAAGTCTTTCAATATGGTGCACAGTTTTATGGAATTTTTATTGCTAAGAACTGCATAAAATGAAGAAACCAAACCCCCATTTGTTATGACTATTTCTGCAAAAGTAATAAAATAATTTGACCCTTCAGTGGTCATGTGGACAACTATTGTCCTCCAGTTTAAAATTTGTCTTTTAAGCTCATATATTTATTTTTTGCCCCTTTGTAATTTCATCATAAGTGTTCTCATTGATCTCTTCAGAGACATTATGATCGTACTGGTTTCTCAATGAAAAGGACAGCCATAAATGGAGCAGTGCCGAAGGTGAGGTGAACGAGGCTCTTGCCTCAGGTTAAAAGCTGAAAAGGGGTGCCAAAAGAAAGATTAAATCTTTTTTTGAAATGAATGATGCATAAATAAATCTGTTATTTATTTATAATAATTGCTGCTTAGAGAATAAAAATCACTTTAAACCGTTTTTATTTTATTTTTTGTCATCCTATTATTTTTATTAAAATGTGTACCGGAAAAGTATTTTAAATAAATCATATATATTTTTTTATTAAATGGTTTTTAAAAAATATTTTAGGGGAGGACGCAATTTTTTATTCTTGCCTCAGGTACTAAAATGGCTCAGCACGGTCCTGGCCACAGGACCGTGCTGAGCCATTGAGTACTGCTTACAGGTCTGGAGGCCTCATTTTAGGAAGGATGTAGATTTGCTTGAGCATGTACAGAGAAGGACAACAAGATTGGTGAGGGGAATGAAGGGATCCTCTTATCAAGAGAGGCTTAAATTCAGCAAATTGCAGTGGCTGGAGACTAGGCACCTGCACGGTGATCTGATTGAGGTGTATAAGGCCTTGAATGGTTTGAGCACGCTGAATTTTGATGGGATCCTTCCACTTGTTCAGATTACGAACCTAAGGTGGCATAAATTCAAATTAAGAAAAGACAGATGTAGAATAGATGTGTGGAAATTTGCTTTTAGCCAGCGGGTGGTTAATTGCTGGAACAAACTTCCATCTGTCGTTGTGGAAGTTGATAAGTTAAATAAATTTAATGAGGAACTGGACAGGCATTTGGAGGAAATGGTGCAATTTTTTTTTTTTTTTTTTTGATTGATGCTGCATAAGCTCATACACTTGCTTTCTTGCATCACATGCCACTAATACTACTACTACTCTGTTGTCCTGGCCATAAATAACCATAAATAATCATCAGTGTTCACCGTTGATAGATTATTTGTAACCAGGGTGGCCAACCGTCTCGATGTGGCTGCGATCATCTCGATTTAGAACTTCAAATTCCGCTTCCCGATAATACTTAAAGATTTAATTACCATCAGGGGTAAAGGAAAGGGTTTTTGCTTCCGTAAAGGTGAGTACAGTGGTCTCAGAAAGTTTTTAAATTCTGTACAGTGGGATCAACTGGCGATGTTACCAACAGTAAATTCTAAGTGGGAAGCATTCAAGGAATTAATCGTGGATGCTACTAAACGTTTCATACCTATTAAGAAATATTGTTCAAGGTTTAGGCCTAAATGGTTATCTAATGAACTAATGAGACTCGTAACAGAGAAAGGAATGCATATAAATTATCAAGCAACTCAGAAGCCTATGGCAGATATAAGCTGGTCTGTAATCAGGTGACAAAGGAGGTTAGGCAGATTACGAGAAATCCTTGGCAAAAGATGCTAAGAAAAACAGCAACGATTTCTTTACTTATATAAACTCTAAAAGGAAGGGGATGAATCTCCTTGGTGGTCATTGGTCCACTTGACATCGATGGTTCGACTGTTGATGATCCTGCTCAGATAGCAGACAAACTGAATGAGTATTTTGCATCTACATTCACACATAAGGAATTATTAAGGTTTGAAAATGGCAGAAGGTTATCAAATTGTAGCAGGATACTTGGATGATTTGGTAATAACTGGGAGCAAAGTGGAGGAGAAATTGTTGAAGTTAAGAAAAGCACCTAGGGTAGATGGGATCTATCCAGTTATATTAAAGGAGGCAGCAAAGCAACTAAGCAAACCCTTAGCCATAATTATGAGAGCATCCTTGCACTTAGTGGAGGTTCCCACGGACTGGATATTGTGCAAATGTATCCCCAATTCACAAAGGAGGATCGAAGGGTGACACGAGTAATTACAGACCAGTTAGTTTAACTTCTGTCCCGGTAAAATAATGGAGTCACTGGTTAAAGATGCATTGCAGGATCATCTAGACAAGACTTCAGCAATAATTCAGACACAGCATGGGTTTGTTAAGGGAAAGTCTTGTCTGACAAATTTGATAGGATATTATGATGTGGTTACAAAGGAACTGGATGCAAAAAATAATTTTGATATAATATATTTGGATTTCAGGAAAGCTTTTGACACTGTTGCGCATGGAAGACTATTGTACAAATTGGAGCAGAATGGTATTAAGGGTAAGTTGCTACAATGGATAAAAGGATGGTTAAGTGGGAGAAAACAGAGGGTGGTAATCAATGGGTGCTGCTCTTCGTGGACTAATGTTATTAGTGGAGTCCCACAGGGTTCGGTGTTGGGTCCACTGTTGTTTTGTATATTTATCAATGATATTGATGAAGGTATATCAGGCTTAATGTCGAAGTTTGCAGATGATATGAAGGTTGGAAGGTTTGTTAATGACAGCAATGGCAGTGTGCTACTGCAACAGGATCTAGATAATTTGGGCAGATGGGCTAAGAAGTGACAACTGAAGTTTAACCTTGACAAATGCAAAGTACTGCATATGGGTAGAAGTAACCCCAGAGAAATGTACTACACTTAAGGTGGTAGAAAATGAAAAAGACCTGGGAGTAGTTGTGCTGTCAGATATGAAGTTTTCTGAGCAATGCAGACAGGCTGCCAGGGCAGGTCATGGGGTTTTGTCAATGATATATAGGAATTTTGCTAGCAGGGAAAAGGAGGTGATGTCCCTCTGTATAAGGCAATGGTCAGGCCACGCCTTGAGTACTGCATACAGGTCTGGAGGCCTAATTTTAGGAAGGATGTCGATTTGCTTGAGCGTGTACAGAGAAGGGCAACAAGATTGGTGAGGGGAATGAAGGGATCCTCTTACCAAGAGAGGCTTAAGTTCTGCAAATTGCAGTGGCTGGAGACTAGGCACCTGCACGGTGATCTGATTGAGGTGTATAAGGCCTTGAATGGGTTGAGGATGCTTCATTCTGATGAGATCTTCCCCTTGTTCAGATTACGAACCTAAGGGGGCATAAATTCAAATTAAGAAAGGACAGATGTAGAATAGATGTGCGGAAATTTGCCTTTAGCCAGCGGGTGGCTAATTGCTGGAACAAACTTCCATCTGTTGTTGTTGAAGTTGATAAAATTTAAGGAGGAACTGGATAGGCATTTGGAGGGAATGGTGTGTTTTTTTTTTTTTTTGGTTGATGCTGCATAAGCTCATACACTTGCTAAATGATACTACTACTACTATAATTTATCCCGATAAGAGAGGGAAAAAACGTAATTTATTGATTTTAATTAATTCTGATTGGAATCTAAGGGATGTGTTAAAAATTAATTCCAATAACAAGAGAAAAATGAGAATTGAGAAATCTTTTTCCTATTTGTTGTTTTGAATTACATCGTTCCAGAGTAATGAAGAAAAGAAAATGCGTATTGATAAAAAATGGGTGCATTTTTTCTCAAAATTTCCGAAGACAAATAATTTGTCTCAAATTGTAAGCTCCATATTTCACATTCAAATGCTTCATAAGAAAGAGGTTTCAGCCGTCTTTTATTTGAAAATTTAGAAGCCGAACTTATGGTGAAAGAAAACTATAACATGTCCTGTTCAGAATTTAAAAACTTTTTAAAATCTTCGGAAGGAGAAGAAATTTTAAAACTAGTGAAATCTAAAGAAAAATATATAAAATAAAAGTAGTCTTCCTAGCTATTTTTAAAATAACCGTTATAAATAATATTATAGTTTATATAGGACAAATACATATTAACAACAATCATATAACAAATAAATACTATGATTGATTGATTGATTTAAAAAATGTATTTTAATTGTAATTTTATATTTTTTCTTTTACTTTCTGAAGGGAAAAATTCTGTACTACACATTTCGTTTCAAGTTGTCCCACTTACCAATTTTGAAAATATGGCCACCCTGTTTGTAACGATCATAGATGGTGAATATATCGATAATGATAGAAATATTGAATATTTGCGCCAATTATTATTATTCTAGCAGTCAGTAAATTAATGTTTATAGAAGGGTCATCATGCAATAATCTCATGTTCTAAAGTAGAATATTTATTAGTATTTCAAATGCGACAAACACAGTAAAGATATTGGTTTCTACGCTGTGTACTATATATTTCAAAGCAATACAGACGCTCCCCGGCTTACTTAATACTCGACTTACGGAAATTCGATTTTATGTAAGTGTTTGCTGGGCGGTGCAAAAAAAATCATGGAAACGTATTTTGCATCCAGTAGTAATAAAGGGAGGTATCGATAAAATATCGTAATGTGAACCCAATAACACATCGGGTTTTTTTTTTTTTTTTGTAATTCGTTCCAAGATATCGGAAGTTGAAATTTTTGCCCACATCAATGCCCAAGTTTGCACTGGCACATCAGGCAACACAGCGGCAATCCCCAAGGAAGAATGCACTGGTCCCACAGGAACTAGTTGTTGTCAGGAGAATGGGGAATATATTGTGTAAAAAAGGATAGGGGAACAGGACCAAGATATGTCTGCCAGGAGAAAAAGTTGATGACGTTGTAGAGCAGATATCATCTTTTAAGGGCATAAAAGGTGATAGTGTTAAACATGTTGGCACAAATGATATTAAGACTAGGAAAATGGCGGAATTACTTAACAAGTACAGGTCAATGTTGAAAAAAGAGTCGCAAGAGATTTGGTTGATTGTGAAAGTGTCTGCAATTCTTCCCAGACACGATAGGAGGGAGTATATGATGAGAGCCTTGTCAATCACCTCGGCCCTGGAGAGATAGTGCAAGAGTCAAAGGGTAGAATTTTTTTCAGCCTGGTCGGTGCTTGTTGGCAGGAGAAACTGTTTCTACAGGGATGCGGTACACTTAAATAGAAACAGTGCAGGAATATTTGCTGATGCTATTGAGGCACTGTTAGGTGGATTGGAAAACTGCTAACTTGGGGGAATAAAGGCTAAAAGGTTAACAGTGGGCGCAGGCAGAGGCAAAAGTGATTCTTGCACTGCTTCTATTAGAATGAGCGGCAGCAGGAAAACAAGGTGCCGGGGATTTCAGATTTTGCTGGGAGTAAATGCGGAAAAAGTAAATACATGGGCTGTGTTAGAGTAGCTAAGAATAAGAACAGGTGCATGTATACTTGCGTGTACACCAATGCTAGGAGTGTAGTAAATAAATTTGATGAATTTGAGGTGCTGGTCAAAAATCAAAGGCATATATTGGGACATCAGATACGTGGTGTCACACAGATATAAGGAAAGCACAATTGGAATTTGGGGAGTACAAATGTACAAAAGGGATAGATAGGAATGGAGGGGGGTTATGCTGTTGATTAATAAACATAAATTCTA
This sequence comes from Mastigoproctus giganteus, assembly GCF_048544385.1. Lineage (NCBI taxonomy): Eukaryota > Metazoa > Arthropoda > Arachnida > Uropygi > Thelyphonidae > Mastigoproctus > Mastigoproctus giganteus. The sequence goes on from NC_143583.1 coordinate 104,833,660, forward strand.
AGGAAGTGCATTCAGTTGAAGGGGTGGACAGTGCAGTGTTCAGTCGGTTTGGTGTTATATATGCACTGGGAAAACCAGGTTGAGAGTAGGAGTGTGCTATAGACCTAATGACTCTGATGAGTACAATGAACAGCTGTACAGAGAAATAGTGGGCAGATAAATCAAATTGTCTAATAATCGGGGATTCCAATTTCGCAGATATTGACTGGAACTTGTGGGTTGGTCACTCACACGCTAGCAAAGCTTCTGTGAATTTATTGGATGATTGTTTTCTACATCAGCATGTTCGGGAGGCAACTAGAGGGAGTAATACTCTTGATCTGATTATCAGTACTAATTCTTCATGCATTAAGCATCTGCAGATAAAGGAACCACTAGGTGGCAGTGATCACAGTATGCTGATCTGGGATTTACTCAAAGAGGTAACTACCATCAGGAGTAAAGGGAAGGGTTTTTACTTTTGTAAAGGTGACTACTGAGGTCTGAGAAAGTCTATATAGTGGAACCAACTGATGATGTTACCAACAGCAAATTCTAAATGGGAAGCATTGAAAGACCTAATCTTGGAAGCTATTAGGCTTTTCCTACCCACTAAGAAATATTGTACAAGGTATGGGCCTAAATGGATGTCAGATGAACTAATGAGATGTGGCAGAGAAGAAAAATGCAACGGATACATAAAAATTAACGGGTGACGCAGAAGCATATGGAAGAGATATATGGTGGTCTGTAATATAGTTGCAAAGGCAGATTACGAGAAATCTCTGGAAAAGTATGTAAAGATAAACAGCAAAGAGGTCTTTACTTAAGTAAACTCTAGAAAGAAGGGGACGAATCACATTGGTCCACTTGATATCGATGGTTCTACTGGTGGTGATCCTGCTCAGGTGGGTAACAATTAGTAATGACAGCTTCCTTGGACTCAGGGGAGGTACCCATGGAGTGGAGAAGTGTAAATGTGACCTCAATTCACTAAGGAGGATCAAAGGGTGACACAAGTAATTACAGATCTATTAGTTTAACTTCCGTTCTGGGGAAATTAATGGAGGCACTGGACTGCAGGATCACCGAGACGACACTTAGGTTATAATTCGGACACAGCATGGGATTATTAAGGGGAACTCTTGTCTGACCAATTTGATTGGATACTATGATGTGGTTAAAAAGGAACCGGATGAAAAACATAATTTTGATGTCATATACTTGGATCTTAGGAATGGTTTTGATACTTTGCATGTGGAATACTAATGTACAAATTGGAGCAGTATGCTGTTATGGATAAAGGAATGTTGGAGTAGGAGAAGACAGAGTGGTGATCAATGAATATTGCTCTTCATGGACCAATGTTATTAGTGGAGTCCCGAGGGTTCAGTTTCAGGTCCATCGTTGTTTTCTGTATTTATGAAGGTATATCAAGCTTAAAGTCTAAGTGTGCAGACAATACGAAGGTTGGCAGGATTGTTAATGAGAGTAAGCTACTGCAACAGGATCTACAAACCTTCAGCAGATGGGCTCAGAGGTGGCAACTGAAGTTTAACCTTGACAAATGTCAAGTACTGCATATGGGTAGCAGTAACCCCAGAGTAACATATCAATTGTGTGGAACTATGTTCAGAGGTCGCCTCCGTAGCCAGGTGGGCAGGAGCAGCAGTGCGTAGCACACGCTTCTTTGATTAGACCGGGTTCGAGCCCATGACCACCAAATACGGAGGATGCGAAAAGGTCAGGAAATGACCACCGCATATCTCGGAGCAATATGGCCTTAGTTGCTAATGCTCCTAAAAACCAAACAACAACAACTATGTTCAGAGTGGAGAGAATGAAAAGAACCTGGGGATAATGTTCAGTCACATCTGAAGTTTTCTGAGCAGTGTATACAGTCTGGAAGATTAGCTCATGCCATCTTTCAATGATAGACAGGAATTTTTCTATCAGCGATAAAGAGGTGATTATCGCCTTGTATAAGGCAATGGTCAAGCCACACCTTGAGTACTGTATACAGGTGTGGAGACCTCATTTTAGGAAGGATATAGAGCTGCTGGAATGAGTACAGAGAAGGGCAACAAGGTTAGTGGATGGAACGAATGGTTGCTCTTACGAAGAAAGGCATAAGATTTGCAAATTGCAGCGTCTGGTGACTAGCCACCTCCGAAGTGATCTTATTGAGGTGTATAAGGCCTTGAATGGTTTGAACAAGCTTAATGCTGATGGAATTCTTCCTGTTACCCAGAATGATCTCCTGAGTGGACATAAATTCCAATTGAGGAAAAGCAGTTGCAGAAAGATGTGCGGAAATGAGCTTTTAGTCAGCGTGTGGTTGATTGATGGAACAAATTGCCATTTTTTTTTTTTTTTTTATGTAAACTCCAAATACGAGAGGTATTAGAACCTATAGTACTTAGTACCGTGCTTGGGCTGGAGGTTGAGAAGACGAAAGAAGATATTTGTTGACATTGGACTTGAACTTCTGTAGACTAATTTTCAAGAAATATGTATGAAGGAAGGTTGTTCCAGAAAACGGCAGTTGAATGAATAAACGAGGAAGATGAAAAGTTGGTTCCGTGAGTTTGAAGTTGGACAGTAAATGGATGTTGGTTGGTGGCGGCATGTGTTCGGACTGTTTTGAAAGACAGAGCGGAAATTATGGAAGCTAGTTCAGAAGAACAGTGCCCATGGAAGTATCTGGTGAAGAGGCATGCAGCAGAAACAGTATGTCCATGAGAAAGCGAGTGGAGAGACTCTGTTAGAGATGAATCATTAATTAACCTAACTGCCCTCTTCTGAATGGAATCTAGAAGCCTGAGAAAGGTTTTGGGGGCACTACCCCAGAAGTGGGAACAATATTCCATGGCAGCGCGGATTTGCGATTTATACAGAGTGAGCAGCTGTTTGGAAGAAAAGTAACGCCAAGAGCGAAAGAAAAAACCAAGTTTTTTTAGATGCAGAGGAAGCAATATTTCTAATGTGCTTGTGCCAAGAGAGATTAGAAGTCAGGGTAATCCCCAAAAGAGATATATCGTTTTGCCTAGAAATCGGAATGTCACTAAAGATAAGCATAAGAGCACAAGAATCCTTTTTGCGAGATATAAGAGAAGACTGAGTTTTAGAAGGATTGAAATCCACTAAGTTGTCTTTTCTCCACTGGAGAATTACCTGAAGATCGGCATTTAAGGAATTGGTAGAAGATTTTCGAGAAGTTGAAGCTGATTGAGCAGGACAAGGTTTCTCAAAATGGAAAGTGGAATGCAATGTGCTATCATCGGCAAAACTATGGATAGGATTTCCAGTCAATGGAAGGTCATTAATATACAAGAGGAAAACAGTGGGGTAAAGAACTGAACCTTGTGGGACACCGGCATTAGTGGAGGTTAGAAGAAAGAGAGCCATCTACCATCACCCTCAGTGAGCGAACAGAGAGAAAACTGGATAACCAATTACAAAAAACAGTTGGCAAACCATAAGATGGAAGCTTGTTTAGAAGACCTTTATGCCAAACACGATCGAAAGCCTTTGAGATATCAGGAGCAACTACTTGTCTTTCACCGAGACTTTCCATTGAATTAGTCCATAAATGGGTTACATAAGCCAGAATATCAACAGTGGATAGACACTGACGGAATCCATACTAGCGATCGTTGATCAGAGGGAAGGTTTCTAGGTAGTTTAAGAGTTGGCTGTTAATTGATTTCTCCATTACTTTAGAAAGAGAAGTAATTGCAATGGGACGATAAATGTATGGGAGGGATTTGTCACCCTTTTCAGGAACTAGCTGGATATGAACAAATTTCCAAGCAGAAGGAAAAACACCTTTGGAATAAGAAATTAAAAAAAAGGTGGCAAAGAATAGAAGTAAGTTCAGGAGCACAGGTTTTGAGAACAAGTGGAGAAATACCATCGGGACCTGGAGTTTCCTTAGCATCAAGATTCGTCAAAATCCTTTTGATGGAAGACCACAGGAGGCATTGAATGGAGTGTGTTGGGAATGGTTGGAAGTGTTGTACCAAGATCATTAATACATGAGTTGGAAGAAAAATGGGATGCTAGCAGGTCAGCTTCATCTTTGGCTCAAGTGACAACAGAACCATCTGGTTTGGACAGACTTGGGAGCAGAGATGGTCAAAAGTTGCGGCCAATAGCTTTGGCAAGAGACCAGAATGCTCGGCTACTATTAGGGCAAGAAGCGAGTTTTCTACTCTTAGCCTGTTCAAACTCTAGTTTGGACTGATTAATAACTGCTTTACAATTGTTGCGAGCTTTGGTGTACGCAGAAAATGAAACTGAAGAATTAGAAACAAGTCAATTAAGATATGCAACATTCTTCTCTTGAACAGCCTTAGCACATTTGTTGGAAAACCAAGGTTTAGATAAAGGACCAGATTTTAAAGTAGAGTGTGGAATAAAGGTTTCCATTCCTGCACGAATAATTTCACCACACGATCTGAGCAGAAGTTTTGAAACAGTAATCCCACCAAGGGAAAGAAGAAAAGGTCTCTCAGGTCATCCCATTTTGCATTCTTGTAATGCCAAACAACACGAGGTTGGGAATAGCCATTAGATAATGGTTCACATTAGAGAAGACACAATCACCAAGTTGGGATCTGAAGTGCCTAAAGGACCTCTCACTTCGATCGTGTACTTAGAAGGGTTGTTTGTGTGGAAAAGATCAATCGTATTAGCTATATGATTTGGATTGTCCGGTGTTCTTGTAGGTAAATGAACAATCTGTGCAAGGTCATTAGTAATTGCAAAAGCCTCAGCAACTCGACCAGCTGGGTCGGTGTGACTAGAAAATGTAAGCCAGCTGGAGTTGTGAACATTAAAATCACCAAGGAAAATTACCTCACTGTTAAGAAAGTCAAGTTGCAAAGAGACGAAGTCAAAGAGCTCCAAGTGATTAGAGAAGTTGGGAGAACAGTAGAGACAACAGATGAATTTGACCCAATGAAGTAGAGGTTTTAAGCCAGAGAAGATCAAAGATAGAAGATTCCAAATTGTCAAATCTCTGACAGGGAATATCAGAACGGACATATGCACAAGTACCACCTTTGAGGCAAAAGGAATCACACAGCGAATAATTTGGGTACCTGAGATGAGCAATAGTTGAATCAACCGATGACTGAGATTCTGTTAGAAAAAGTACATGTGGTTTGACAGACTGCAAGTGGAAATGGACATCGTTGAGATTAGAATTGAGACCACGTATAATTGTGAAATGAATTAGGAAGTGCTTGGGAGGTTTAGATCTTTTCGCAGATAAGCTTGCTCTATTATTTTGGCAATTCATGGTGTATTCAATAGTAAGAAAAAGTAGGTGGGACATGCTGTATGAAGTAATGAAATTTTTGGATATGACGTACACATGGTAAGAATAAACCCAGATCCTTGACATAACGTGGCCTCGACAATTCTTCCCCCCCTTACTCGGACTCCCTCCAGTCACAATCTGGCAGAGTAGAGGTAGCAAGATTATACACCAGCTGATCCGGAAGCCTCCTAGAGAGTTACCAGTATGTCCGATCCGGTGTACTAACTAGCGGCCGGCCTGCGAACACCGTTTTAGAGCTGTACCCTCGAAATGTAAGGAATATTGGATCTCGCCACGATTTTCATCATAACTTCAAAAGTCATCAATCATATTGCACGAAGGAAAAGATAGGGAAGGGTTGACCAGAACTTAGCTCTAGAGACTAAACATGGGTTCCACCACTTCAAGCCTCCAATAAGCAAAGTGGTGGTATTGCACCAGTTGATGAGAGTCATCTATCACCTAGTACTGCCTTGTAACATAGAGGGGCGGCATTCCTTCGTGTGGTGTGAGCGCCACACCTCGACCCCTGCTTATGTTGGTTCACACCTGGGTGGTCACCCACCATGTACTTGTGCATGGAGGTTATACCCGGGATTACTAACAGTTCCACCATCGTGAAGGTGCAAGCAGAGGATTTGGCTGTCACAGACCGTCCGGACTTCGCCGAAATTGGGTCCACTTTACTTGAGTTTCACCCAGGAGTGTCAGTTCCAGTATCAGCACCCGAGTATCAGTTCCATCAGCGTTTTAGACGGTGATTTTAGCTTGTACTTGTTACCTTCCCAGGTAACAAGTACATCTTGTCTGGCATATCTGAGAGAATGACTGTGAAAATCTCAAGGACTATCTGGCGTTATGGAAGTTGACAGCTTAAATAAAGTCAAGGCCGAACTAGACAAACATTTGGAGTGAATGGTCGGGTGAAATGGGAAGTTTTTTTTGTTTTTGGCCGATGTTGTATAAGCTTGCTTTCTTGCATCATATACTGCTACTAATGCTTATGTTAATATTTTTCTAAAAACTCATTTCTGGACGTCACTATCATAAAACAAAAACAATTTGCACTTTCTGATTTAATAGGCTTTTCTGTTAGCGCGATCTATTATAAACGGGTAGTAAACTCGATCTTATTGCATTTGCGATAATGTCGATAACTGAAATTCTGTGAGTTTCTACGTTACGGTATTATGGTGAAATGAGTTCCCCTTGACAGAAATTTTCAATCATATAAAAAACAAATTTTCAAAATCTCTTCATTCCTTTTTACTTATTACAATGGTGAAGGGAAAGGGACCAACGGAAAGTGCAAGTGCTGGCAGTGCTAGGAAACGAAACAAAGATGATTTAAGAAGTGCGAAGGAGGACAAAGTTTGTTGTCTATTACACGGAATTAGGTCTCGCTGTTTCAATAATGAATAATATTTTAAGGGAAAATGCGCGTATAAAAGAAGAACATGTTAAAGGGTCAACGCATTTAAGATCAACAGTGATCACAAAAAAGCGTTCAGGTGCTTTATCGAAGATGGAAAAGCTGTTAATAAGCTTTACTGTGTTTGGATTTTCCATCTTTTTGAATGGAAAATCAGATTCAGAAGCAAGCCCCTGAGTCTAATGGACATTAAAGCAAAAGCAAGAAGTATCTATGAAGAAATTAATTATAAGTACGGCGAATCCCAAGCCAAGTTCGTGGCAAGCAACGGGTGGTTTAATAGGTACGAGCATCGCGCTGGTTTGTAAATTTTGCAATGTGTTGGAAAAAACCCCCTCTAAATCTCCACAACCTTCAACTTCCGCAGCGGCGTGCTTGTCAGCTGGAGAGTTAAATCTGGCAACGATGCTCGAAGGTAAATCTTGCTGACGTTATGCTTGTCTCCTATTTTTGTAATTTTATAATTTTGTACACTTGAAATTTTTTCTGTGCCTGAGAAAAAAAAAAAAAAAAAAAAATTGAGTAATTCTATTCACATGTTCATTGAATATTTCTGTTTTTCTTCAATCAAATTTGGCGCGCATAGTTGCGAGTGAGTGCTGCATAACCATTTAGGGAAATTCCGACTTACGTAGAGTTCCGCGGAATGCAAACTTTACGTAAGTCGGTGAGTGGCTATATTTATTTTGAGAAATAATATTTTATTACATTAAATTTGGAGAATATTTACTGGTTTTGAGAAACTGCCAGTCATCCACATAAATTCCATCCCTTGTTGTGGAAGTTGATAGCCTAAATAAATTTAAGGCTTAGCTGGACAGCTATCGCGAACAAAACGGAGGGGTGAAATGAATGTTTTTTTTTTTTTTTTTTTTTGGCTGATTCTGCATAAGCTTGCTTTCTTGCGTCATATGCCTCTACTAATGCTAATGCTAAATGGAATTTCATAGAAGAAAACAATCTTGCGATTCTCCCGTAAAAAAAAAGAAATTTTAAGATTAAAAATTCAAAGATTAGAGACGGCAGTTAGTGCATCGAACCCAAGAAATGATATGATAATCTATCTTAGAGGAATCGCCCATAATTAAAATCAAATTTGAATTAAAATCATAGTGAAGTTGTACTGAAAGAAAAACTATTAGTGTTACTATTTTTGACTGAATTAATTATTTTATTATTATTATTAGCTATATGGTGCAAGGAAGCCTGAAGCTTATGCTGCACCAGCCAAAAAAAAAAAAAAAAAAAAAAAAAAAAAAAATTCCAGTTACCTTGTGTGAGAGAGAGAGAGAGAGAGAGCGTCAAAAGGGAATCACCAAGAAGAGAATGATGATTTCCAGCTCAGGACTCTGAGTGTGCCAAGCCCATACTCACCAGATGTGAGCCCCTGGGGTTATCGATGATATGTGAATTGATGATATTCAGTGAACTGATTTTCGATAAAAATACCGGGCCTTTCTCATTCAAGCTCTTCTTCTTTTCCGTATTCATAAGAAAAGAACTGTCATCATCTTTAGTTTTCTTTGCGATTTCTTGTACTCAGATTTCGCCTGTTTGATCCCATCAATGGTTTGTATATACACTCTCATCTAAAAGTTTCGAATCAAAGCATATAACAAAGTTTTCGTTAATTTCTTTTAAAGTTAGCTTTGAAATGTAAAGTTTAATTTAAAAAAAAACAACGCGCTACTAAATATTTTAAGATTTTTTATTATCTACAACGGACATTTTCAAATTCCCCAACTCACCTCCATTGGTTTTAACGTGTTCGCAGCTTCTGTCTAGCGGACATTCTCTGTAACGGACGCGGACAGGCAATCTGCACTGTTTCGTTTAGGTTAGCACTTAATTTGATCTCCCCATAACGGACTGCGGGCGAGCTCACGGCCCTTTTCTAGGAACTTTTCTTCCACGCATTGCCTCAATCGTGTGTTTATTTTCTATTTCCGATTCTCTGAATTTTATCAAGGTTTACGTCGCGGTTCTAAACCCTTTTTCAAGAATTTTAAGGCACATGTAAAACTTCTGATGAATTCGGTGTGTGCAGGGGGGGGGGGGATTTCGTCCGCCTTTCGTCTTTTCAGTTTCAGTTTTGTTCAGTGTCGTGTGAAGTGCACAATGTCTTCTCCTAAACATTTAACTTTAAAAGATAAAGTCGAACTCATTAATGCGTATGATCGGCAAAAAAATAGTGTTCGCAATCTCGCTGCAAAATTCAAAATCGGGAAGACGCAGGTAAGCGACATCCTAAAGAAAAAAAATGAACTGCTCAAACAATTTTGGCAACACGGAAATGATCACGTTCAAAAATCATTCCCGAAAACTGTTGGACTTCAAATTGACAATGCTACGTACGAGTGGTTTTGTCGCGCACGTGCTAAAAGAATTCCCATTAATCGGCCTATTACTAGGGAAAAGGCTTTGGAGATTGCGAAATCTATGGGAGTAAATGAGTTCAAAGCTTCTGTGGGATGGCTAGACAAGTTCAAAACTCGGCATAAAATTTCTTCGAAAACCGTAAGTGGTGAAGGTGGATCTGTTGATACTGGGATTGTAACAGAGTGGACCATCAAATTGGAAGATTCATGTCGTGATTTTGAAGCTAAGGATATTTACAATTGTGACGAAACAGGGTTGTTTTTTAAAGCTCTTCCTGAAAAAACAGTGAGTCTAAAAAACGAAAAGTGCCATGGCGGAAAAATTTCTAAGGAACGCTTGACTGTACTATTGTGTACAAATATGCTGGGAGACTTTGAACAACCTCTTGTTATAGGAAAACAACAAAATCCTCGTTGTTTCAAGGGCATAAAGTTGAATCTTTTGAATGTTGACTGGAAGTCTAAAAAAAAGCGTGGATGACACGAGATATCATGAGCGAATGGATAAGTCACTTTAACCAAAACATGATTCGTCAAAACAGAAAAATTATTCTTTTCATGGATAATGCTGCATCTCACCCGCACATTGAATTGTATCATTCAAATCGTTTTTCTGCCACCAAACACATCTGCAGTGTGTCAGCCCTTGGATCAAGGGATAATAAAAAAAATTTAAACTTCACTACAGAAAACGTGTTTTAAGACATCTCATTGCAAACATGACCGATGTAACATGTGCGAGTGACCTTGCAAAGAAACTCAGCATCCTAGATGTGATTCAATGGATTTCCTCTTCAGTAAACGCAATGAGAAAACAAACTGTCGTGAACTGTTTTGTAAAGTCTGGCTTCTCAATCGCAAAAATTGAAGTTGCGAACAGCAATGTGAAGCACCAAGAAGAACAAGAACTTCAACATCTGTTGATAATGTACGATACTTCAGCTACAAGTGACCCTGGCTACAAAGATATAGACTCGAACCTCACTACCGAAGATGGTGCTCTAGATATCAACGACATTGAGGATGAAGAAATGGAAGGAGGTCATTCTGTCGAAGAACATATTAACGACGAACCACCGATGAAAATGGAAGAAGCGCTCATACAAATCAATCGTTTAAAAATGTTTTTCGCCGCTGAAGAAGATACTGAAGGACTTTCGATGGTTTCTTCACTCCAAACAAATGTTGAAAACAAAATTATCAGCCGGAAGAAGGTGCAGCAGAAAATAAGTGATTACTGTATGTATTTTTCTTAAGATAAAGTCATAATATGCATAGCACAATTGTATGTATATTATTTACAAAAATATTGTGAAAAATCTGTATATATAATTTAATTTAGTTTTACATTAAACGTTTAACGATTTTTCTTTCTTTTTTTTTTTTTTTCTCCCTCAGACTTCTTGTTAGCGGACACTTCTCTCAAACGGACACGTTTTCGTTCCCCATGGCTGTCCGTTAAAGGGAAGTTTCACTGTATACAGTTCAGTGCTTTTTTTTGGGACGTTACGCAACGGTACGGCCTACCGGCACCTTTAACAGTGACAATTAGATGTAGTGCACTTCGAAATTTATTTATTATTATTATTATTTTGGTAGTTATTGGCGCATCGGCTTCTGTGGCCATAGTACACCTCCCAAGGTTTTTTGCAGTACTTTGATCCAAGCCCGAGGCGGGATTCGAACCCGCGACCTTTGGGTTACCAGGCAGGCGCGTTACCCACCCGACTAGCGCGGTCGGCTCGAAATTTATAATATTCCGTAAATTTTTTTTCACATGTTTGCCTACTATTCAAATAAGCTTAATATTATTTTCTATATCAAACTGTATAACCATTTTTATAATTCTAAATTACTCAGTCAGACCTGTTTAACGAAGTTCTTTTATAGCAAATTATTTTGAATTCCCCTTGGAAGTTACATTTAAATAGCTTCCGTTGAACAAAGAAAATTTTCATATAGCGAACGGATTAGGAGAGAATTAACTCGGTACACACTTTCGCATTTCTGGCCTTCAGGCTATTGGTATACGGAGGCATCGCGCTAGTCAAGAACGACCAGATCAAGGTGTGTGTATTCCCAATGGGCTCTGGCCCACCTTCTACTGCAGTGGTGTCCAACCTTTTCCCGTACAGGGGTCACATTAAAAAAAAAAAAAAAAAATTCAAAGTTAGATTTCTTTAGTGTGTTACATTTTACATATCTTGTTGCATGTAAAAGTAAAATTGAGAATATTCGAAAATTTTATTAAGTACAATGCACAATTACATTTACCGAACAAAACATTTAATGAGAAAATTGTTTTGATAATTAACAAAATTTAAAATGCTGTTTTAGTTCACTTTCCTCGCGGGCCGTAGGTTGGACACCTTTGTGAATCAACTGTAAGCGTTCGAGAATTAGAAAAGTGGTTTTCTTTTACCCGACAAATAATCATCTGTTGTTTCGCGGAAGTGCATTTTATCCACATTTTTTCGTAAATTTTCCCTATCTCTGTTTAAATGGTCACAGTACCTGAATATCCGAATGACACTGCCATTTTGGACAGTTTTAAAAAAAAAGAAAAGAAAAATTCAAATTTAAGAACTAGTGACAATACCGATGACAAGGACAACGAAGGTATTAATCCTTCTAAAAATGAATTGTTGACATTTGGTGAAAGTGAAGTTAGAAAATTGTCAATTAGGTTACAGTTAAATGAAAGAGATGCAATTCGTGGATACCTAATTGATAAGGTTTGAGAAAAATTGCCACATTTGATGAACGCTCTGAGTACCATACCAATTTCATCGAGTGAATGACGATTTTCACAAATGAATCTGATCGCCAGCCCAACCAGAGCTTCGTTCATGACAAAAAGTTTCTTCACTACTGTTTTTTAAAATTGTAGGCCCACGATCGCTTCGATCCAGCAAAATATGTCGATTGGTGGCTGCTTTGCAGACGGCATTCAGCAACCGACACACAAAGTGGAAGAAAAGAAGTCGGCATAGGACAGAGGTCGGCAATCTGCGGCTCGCGAGCCGCATGTAGCTCTTTTAACATGTAACTGCGGTTCTAACTTTACAGCTCACACGAAGCACAATTTGAAATGGAGTTAAAGAGGACTTAAAAATCAAGGACATGTGGAGTGCAAGACTAAAATGCCTTAAAACTGAAATTGAGGATTTGGAGAGGCAAAAGGCTCCTCTTGCAATTCTATACAAATGGACGGCGATAGATGAGTTTAAAATGCAGACCAAATTGTGTTCGATGCGTGGAGCCATATATAAATTTGAAAATATTTGTGTTTGGACTTAATGCGAGCATGTTTAAAGCTCGGCATGTTTAATTACAACATACTCTCATGATGTTGAGACACTTGCTCAAGAAGTTCATCAGCAAGTCACATTAATTTTTACCTAATTGAAAGTTTGTTACATTTTTTCAGTATTAATAAATATTTCAAAAATATATATATATTTTTTTTTTTTAAAAAAAACACCTTCCCACTCTATTCCATTTCTTAAACTCTCGTCCCCCCTCCCAGCTGGAGCTGAGGTGCAGCTCTTCAGATTCTCTTTTTTTAAATTAGATCAAAAATGGCTCTTCACTCAAAAAAGGTTGCCGACCCCTGGCATAGTGTCGGATGAAAACTTAATAAAAATTTGGAATATTTTATAAAAACTTTATTATGAAATCATTTTTACTTATGTTATTATTTTTTACTGGTTTTACTCACATTTTACTTTTTTTATATACTTGAATAAAAAATTTATGGTTAATAAACTGTGTTAATACACTTAATTTGTTGTTCTTATTCTAAAAATATTACTACTAAAGTAACAATGTCAGGGAAAAAAAAAATTTTCGGCATACTTTTCATATACTTTTAATTTTCAATTTTTCCTGATAGCAAAGAATGAGTACCAGCACCTATTCTTTCACAAAAAAACCACTGACTATACTGCTATTTCATCAAAATATCTCCATGAAATTTTATCAATGCCTTACAACTATAAAGAAAGCTATTCCATGAAAAGTACTGGCAAGATAACGATGTTTCATTTAAAAGAGTACAAACACTTAATCAGGCATTCTTTCTGAATGATTGGTGTTTGATTGTATGAGTTCCAGCTCTAAATCCTCAATTTTATATTATTACAAAACACTCTAGAATCATCTGTAAATCTTCGAAAATATTCAGCTACATGCAGGAATCTTCTATATCTTTCTAGAATATTCCAGGAATTTGTTAAATGTGATTTCAGCATCTTGATTTTTGTTTTTAACAGAAAATATTTCAATAAAAATTGGTAAACAAGTCGGTCCTATTTTAATAAAAACTTTAAAATTTAAGAAAAATGAGACGAAATGAAAAATAATTCTCAATCTTGAAGTCTATATTTTGATACAAGAAACAAATAAACAAATTTGACATTATTTATAACCTCTAAAGCTTTTGATACGGTTCTCCATGAAAGGATATTACAAAAGTTGGCAGGGTTGTTAATAACAGTAATGACAGTATGCTGCTCCCAGGATCTGGAAAAGTTGGGAAAATGGGCTGAGAAGTGGCAAATGCAAAGTACTGCATATGGGTAGCAGTAACCCCAGAGAAATATACCAACTGAGTGGTGTTACACTCAGGCAGTGGAGAATGAGAGACCTGGGGGTAATTGTGCAGTCCGATATGAAGTTTTCTGATCGGTGCAGACAGGCTGTCAGAGTAGGCCATGGGGTTCTGTCAATGATGTACAGGAATTTTGCGAGCAGGGATGAGATGATTATCCCTTTGTATAAGGCAATGGTCAGGCCACACCTTGAGTACTGCATATAGATCTGGAAGCCTCATTTTAGGAAGGATGTAGAGTTGCTAGAACAAGCACAGAGGATGCTTCCGTAGCCAGGTGCAGCAGTGCGTAGCACACAGTTTTTGATTAGGCTGGGGTTCGAGCCCATGACCATCAAATATGGAGGAAGCGGAAAGATCAGGGAATGATCACCACAAATCCCCGGAGCAATATGGCCTTAGTTGCTAATGCTTCTAAAAACCAAAATAACAAACGGGTACAGAGAAGAGCAACAAGATTGGTGAAGGGAACAAAGAGGTGCCCTTACCAAGAAAAGCTTAAGTTCTGCAAATTGCAGTGCCTGGAAAATAGGCACCTGTGAGGTGATCTGATTGAGGTGTATAAGGCCTTGAATGGGATGCGCAAGCTGAATGCTGATGGGATTCTTCCTCTTTCTCAGATTAAGAACTTGAGGGGACATAGATTTAAATTGAGGAAAGACAGTTGTAGAATAGATGTGTGGAAATTTGCCTTTAGCCAGTAGGTAGTTGAATGGTGGAACAGACTTCCATCTTTTGTTGTAGAAGGTGATAGCCTAAATAAATTTAAGGCTGAACTGGACAGCCTTAAATGAATGGAGGGGTTTTTTTTTTTTTTTTTTACTGATGCTGCATAAACTTGCTTTCTTGCATCGTATGCCTCTATTAATGCTAATGCTAATTATTGTTACTTATTCTTAGCGGATACCATCACCTATACAGCACCGTTTCGGAGCTTATTGGCTCCCCATCAGTGGGTGGGCAGGTACCCTGGTGCTGCAATGATGACGAGCTCTGAAGTATAACTCCACAATATGAGAGATGCCTAATGGTGTGGAGTATTTTAGAACTAAAGCCTCAGTTTATAAAAGAAGTTGACTAGCTGTTTGTTTGTTATTTGGTTTTTAGCAGCATTAGCAACTAAGGTCATACTGCTCCGGGATATGTGGTGGTCATTCCCTGACCTTTCCGCATCCTCCGTATTTGGGGGTGACGGGCTCGAACCCCAGTCTAATCAAGAAGCGTGTAATACACACTGCTGCTCCTTCCCACCTGGCTACGGAGGCGCCAGTTGACTAGCATACGTTAGTGTAATTGCATCATCTCATACTGTGAAGTTATACTTCACAACTGGTTGTCATCATTGCAGCACCAGGTTACCTGGCCACCCATTGATGAGGAGCCAATAAGCTCCGAAATCGTGCCGTATGGGTGATGGTATCTTCTGAGAATAAGTAACAATAGGTTTCTCCTGTGGTGAAACATTACTTATTCGAGGTAGTGCAATATTATGGCAACTTGTGAAGGTATTCACAATATGGGATATACTTAAGGATGCTAATTTATAACTAAAGTAGTCGGTTACGTACAGAAATGATGCAATTGCACTAACTTGTACACTAGTCAACTTCTTTCATAACCTGAGGCTTTAGACCCAAACTACTCTGTAAACTTAATGACCTAATTGTTGTACATATAACCAACTGCCACAATCATAGTAATAGAGTCAATGAGCATTATGGTACCTGAGACATTATGAAAAATAGTCTTACCTTAGTTCATCACCTGCTCAATGATCAAATGTTAACTCATTTAACCTTTTCACAAGTATATATGAAGATCAATGGTTTTCACATATGTGGGCTCTGGGAAGTACATAAGGTTACTTAAGGCTGATGTTTTTAAATTTCCCAGTATATAATGCCATCTATTATCTGTTTCCAACGAATTATAGAGAAAATTGATCAGAGATGGCAGCATGAAAAAAAGCTTTGAAAATTCAAGGAGGAAGAGATCAAACCTCTTAACCTTAGTTGCCTGATTTGAGCTTACAAAACCTGCAATTGAAGGAATTTTCTGAAACAGAGACCTAGAAGTAGATAAAAATTGAATTAAGTGATACATAAATAGATGTAGAAGATATTATTGCAGCAAAAAATACATGTAACAAGTTTTGTTTTATCAAAATTTTTAGCATTTTTTAAAAACTGATTTCATTTTTGACAATAATTTCATTTTAATGTTGGGCAACAGAGTTAAATAACTCTATTGCCCAACATTGATTTGAAATAAGAACCTATTAATACTTAAAAGCATAGTTTCAAGACTATTCAAAAGAGGACAGTTAGGTTAATTAATGACCTACCTCTTACAAAGTCTGTCTCACAGATTTTCGGTTTCTGTTAAATGCCTTTTCTACAGACAATTCCATGGACACTGTTCTTTCGAATTGGCAACTGAAAATCATCCTCCCTTCTCTCCAAAACAAGTCTGATCAAGTGTCAAAACCAGTCAATATCCACTCACTGTTCAACTCCAAACTCAAAGAACAACTTTTCTTCTTCATTTATCCCATCTAATTCTCTTCCCTGGAACAAACCTCCTTTGATGTGTATTTCTTGAAAATTACAATCAAAAGATATTAAATCCTAATGCCAATGAGTTTCTTCTGTCTTCTTAGCCTTCAACCCATGCACAGTACTAAGGCCTATAGGTTCTAATACCTCTTACATTTGGAGTTTTCCTTATTGCATAATTTCAAAAATGCTACAAAACAAAAAAAAAAAATTGCTTTACTGAAGTTCACTACTAATAGAAACTCATTAGTGGAAGCCCACACACATTTTGGGAACTCATTCATTTTAGGAGTTAAATTATGGTATCGAACTTTTATAAAAATTGAGAATCTGCTTTTCATTAAGTCTGTATGTGAAAAATTTTCAGTAGAATAAAAATAAATTAACAAAAACTGGGTGGAAAAGTCTATAAATCCGAGAGCTTCAGGTTTTTACCAGTATCATACCATATTAAAATAAATAGCATAAAACACATGCACATATTAGGTTAATTTATTTTGAGATCAATATCTCCACACCTAATAGTTTATTTTTATTTCACTGAACACCATTTTGCACATGCAATCTAATAAGAGAAGAGTTGTCTAAATTTTATAAGAGATTTGATACTGAAATTTAATTTGTACTTGATTGGAGATTTTCAGGTTTTTACCATTACCATTATTTTCATTGTATATCAAATGACTCACCTTAACAAATTAATAAAAATTATACAAAATTAACCACTCCTGACAATGTAGAGCAGATTGTAAACATTAAGAAAAACAAGAGGAAAGTTTCAGAGCTGATGTTTTTAAGAGTGGCACAATATAATGGTGCATTAAAGAGCCCACTTGCATCCTACAGCATATCCATAGTGCATGCTAATATAGCACAGTGATTCTATCAAAGCAAAAAATTTAAGTCCGACGTTAAAAATTTCTCCTCAAACCAGAAGGATTTTTAAATTAACTCTTTAAAATATGGAAACGATTTAAATTTTTTTTGTTATAATTTCAGCAAATAAAGTTATACAAAAAGTAATTAAATTAAATGATTCCAATTTATATCAATGACTTTTTTCAAAAGAGGCCTACGTAATAGAAACAGGTAATAGTAACAACCAAGTAGAAGAGAACTAAGTTACACAAAACCAAAACCTTGTTAAGTTTACAATACTCTGATCAAATTCTGCAATTCTATTATTTTCAAACAGCTGCTGAAAAATACTAGATACCATTAAGGCAATTCATAATTCTTTAGATCACTCTTTAATTCAAGTAAAAAATAAACAATTATCATTTTTAATTTTTTTTTTTTATCATCAGAAAATAATTTGAGTTTTCCATGACTTATGGACAACTAAACAGAAATTAAAAATGAAAATAACAAGTGAAGGAAGAAAGAATTATTTTTAGTTACCTTATCACTAAGCATTCATAAAATTTACATTTATTTTAAAATTAATCATTAATTAGGAAAATAAAATTAAATAATTAAAAATGAAACTTTATTAATTGAAATTTTACAATCATATCAATATGTAGAACAGATTCCCATCAAATTATTTAACTTTCTTGATCACACTGAACCTGACAAACTGCTCAATGATCTTCACAATAATTATTTATCATTTAATGCAGTCATGACAGACAAAATTGGCATGTTGTTCTCTTTAAAACAGATGATTTTTGGCACTGACTAACCGGGCTGACATTTAAGATTTTGCCAACTATGAGAGACCTCCCAAATATTTACCTTATCACTATACATTCATGGAACTGATGAATGGCTCCTAATGTTCCTTAAACACAAGCATTTTCAGTGACAGCAACACTAATACCAAGCATTCGTGGTAAGGTGTTGAGAATTACTTATAATAGCATCACTCTTGAACAGACAAAAGAAAAAATACACCAAGAATCTATATTTGTTAGTCATAATTTTTATGAATGATGATTATGTTCTGGAATTAAATAAGCAAGCATATCAAAATTTTTTTGTAACTGGTCACTAAAGAAAATAAGAGAAAAAGCTTATTATCCATCTACACTGAGGAATTTCTCAATGTTATTTTATGTGGAAAATATGTGTTTAAATGCTGTAATGCTCATGAATAGTAGCACAAATATGCTTTGAAACAGTTTCATATCAACAAATATGAGATCTAACACTTTTAAATACTAAATGGCACAGAAAATATCAATCATTGCACATGCAAGCTTTGTGGAGTATAAATAGAAATTGAATAGCAAGAGCTAAAAACAAATGCTACCATAAAAGATCTTAACTATTTTCTCTGTATGCCACAATAAGGGAAGAGAATGAAATGACTTACTTTAAAATGCAACTATAAAATAACTCTTTCACCTTTGCATACCTTGAGAATTTTGTTTTTAATATCTAAACACAAAAATATAGCCACTGCCCAGCATTTGGTTAATTATGTTATTCTGTTACCTCTTTTATAAATGCTTCAAACCAAATTTCCATGCATGTGTTGTGTTTTAAGTTGCCTAAAATCTAGAGCTACTTTGAAATTTATCGTGTAGTAATATTCTGAGGGCTTATCTGTATTATTCTATTTTGATGGCATGAGAGATAAATCATATGTATTAAAGAAGAGAGATTTCCGGCCTACAGAAAACAACTTCAAATAAAATGCCAATTGTTAGTAACTGGCACATTATTACAAATTTTAAATTATTTCTCTCTCTCTCTCTATCTGTTTATATTTATATATATATATATTTACTGGTATATATGTATATAATATAATATAATATAATATGTACATCTTTATAGAATACTTGTGAAACTTTATTTACATAGTACTGGACGGTTTATCACAAAAATCTGATTGCAGTTATTCACAACAGTGTATTTAAAATTTAATACATCTTGATTATACTAAAGAAAGAAATTAGTATGTCCAGGTTCATAACATGATTACTGCAATCTATATACACCACAGCTATAATATGCTGATGGGGAAAAGAAAACAGAAACAGGTAAGAAATGGGGTAGAAAAAAGAAAGTGATGCTTCATGTACAAGACACATGAGGTAGACAAAGGCAAGAAAAAGCACAATTACAAACTAACAGAAGTGACAATTAGTCTGATAGAATGAATTTAAATATTTACAAGCCGGTGAAAATCCACTATCGGACATCATGTACTTCTGGTGTTTATAAAACTGGTAACAAAACTTTCTTTGGTACAAGATAACCAACTTGTAAAACACTGTACAAACAAACTCTACACCAGTTCTGTAGTCAACCTCCTTATCTCCCCTCCCCCCATAATAAGTATAAACACTTTAACAGCTTTACCATATGTTAACATAATGTTCACTTAAGTCACATTTTTTTTAGTATGTTTATCTTCAGATGGCCTCAAGAACTCTTCTTCACTTATTGTAGAATAACTAACAATTGTTGGCAACTCTTCCTCTTCTTCGTCAGTCTTAGAATTGCCTTCTCCCTTCTCATTCTCCACATCTTCATCTGAAGATATTCGTGTTACATAACAAGGTTCTCCATTTCCTGATATCCAAAGTGAAGTGTTTTCAACTGAACTATTTACACTGGTACATCCTTTTACACCCTTTGCTTTTTGTCCATATGAAGAACAAACAGGCACCTTAGTGAATGCTATTGTGGAAGATGACAGCTTCTGTGATTCTGCAAAGTCACTCTCACTATCTGTCAGAAATGAGAGGTTGCTATACAAAGTTTCATTAACGTCATGGGATACATTGCACAAGTTACTAAACTGAGAAGATGAACAACTGTTAACAGATGATTCCAGTTCACTACCAACTGTGATATGCTGATTCTCTTTTGCATATGTCCAATGTTCCTCATTGCATGGTTTATATGCATAAACAACTTTACCGTTTTTTAACTTTACCCGCCTTACAACACATGGTCCAAAAAGTCTAAATGCTGTGGCTGCAACTTTAGAGATATTTCTATCTGAATTTTTAACACATTTCTCATCAGTCTGTTTATGTACAACATGGTCCACAGGCAGTGACTCAGATGGATTTTCTTCCGCATGTGACTTGAAAAGTACACCTGTAATTATCAAATTGTATGATTATTAACAAATTCATACAATATGTAATTAAAAAAAATAACTAAAAACATTCAATACACTATAAAATGCTACATGCCATTAAACCTTTTAGCAGTACATAAGTAGATCTACATTTAAAAAAATGTCAGGGTTTAATTCACTTGTTTGCCAATTAGGTCATGTTGTCTGTCTTCTGGGACTCTAAAGTATCATCATTACAGATTACCTCCTGAAAGACAACAGCATTACTGGGGTGTACTATAGAATTTAATGTGTCTTGTGAGGAGCACATATGTAGAGCTACATTTTGAAGATTGCTACAAACCACGTTTGAAACAACTTTCAACATTTACAAATTGTCTTGAAATTTTTTCCAGTATGTGCTGCCATCTCTTATCTGTGTTTCCAACTAATTGTAGACAGTGTATATGAGGGGTGGTCAATAACTTTTTACCCTCACCTAGAAATATTTGAGTTAGGGATTTGACATTGTGTGTGTGTGTGCTATTAAGACTCATAAATCAATGTATATACATTTCTTTTTCTAGATCAACCAGTTACTGAACTAGAACCACGAATACAGCAAGAGATGGTATGCTGGAGAAGGTTGAAATCTGATCTGCTATAAAATTCTTTCATTTGCAAGGCAAAGAAGCAAGACATATTCAGAAGCAGAAGAAAGCTGTATGTGGGGAGGACTGCCCATTATATGAAACTGTGAAAAACTGGAAAAAGACATACGTGTGGGCAAAGCAGTGTGCATGATGATCCACAAGAAGAAGACCCATCTCAGCCACAAACTCTCATTGTGGCTAAAGTGAAACAGCTGGCCCTTGAAGACTAGAAATTTTATAGAAAATGATGTGAACATTAGCCATGGGTCTGTTTACACCAGAATAAATAAGTTACTGCACATGTCTAAGGGGGCAGCCCAATGGATTCTGAGATTGTTGATGCCTCAAAGTTCACAGGAAAGAGTGTTCTGTACAATTGTTGGAGCTTTGATTTTTTGATCAAATTGGAATGATGAATGAATGCTGGGTACATAATTATGACCCAGGAACAAAACAGATGAACAAACAATGAAAACATTCATCTTCACCAATCCCAAAAAAAAAAAAAAAAAATATCAGGGTTTAACTCACTTGTTTGCTAATGAGGTCATGTTGTCTGTCTTCTGGGACTCTTAAAGTATCATCATTACAGATTACCTATGAAAGACAACGGCATTACTGGGGTGTATTACAGAAACCTCCAGGGAAAATTAAGAGAGGCAGCTATCAAGTTGAAGAGACGTGGGAAACTATCCAAAGGTGTCTACCTCCTAGCCACAAATGATGTTCTCACAGTGGACTTTGCAATCATCAGGTGTGGCTTGGAAAATCTGCTGCAGCCACCTTATTCTCCTGACCTCACCTTCAGGCTTCTTCTTCCTCCCTAAAATGAAGAAACCATTATGGGGCTGCAGATTTCAGACATGGGGAGTTCTATTCAAAGAGGCTTGAAAAGCTTATCCAAAGATGGTACACATTCTAGAAGTGTAGCTAGCTATACAGAAAAAGAAATTGCTAGTCAAGTTTAAAATCTCTAACTCAGATGAGAATAAATACTTATTGACCACCCTTTGTAGTAGATGACAGTGCAAATAATATCTTTGAAAATCAGAAAAGAAAATTGCACCTATTGACCTCAGCTGTCCAATTCAGGCTTACAAAATTAAAAACTGAATGAAGTGGAATTCAGATCCAGAATTTGATAAAACTGAATCAAGTAATACATAAATAGAATCATGTGTTTTATAATTTTTTATGAATCTTGCTTTTTGATTGTTTACAATAATTTTATTGTCGAAAATAATTTTACTCTAGTACTAGGTAATAAAGTCAAAATAAAAACATTAATATATTAAAGCAGCACTTCCCAAACTTTATATAACTAGGGACCAGTTTTTTCAATAACTTTTTGTTTTGCAGCCCAAAAATGTAAACACACATAAAATAACTATAAAAAAAAAGAGAGAATAAACTTCTCTTTATTTAATCATATAATAATAAGTCATTTATTATGTGTTCACTTTATAGCCTTTAAATAACAGTAACTTTATGTCATGAGTAAAAAGACAAAAATTTTATCCTTAAATCTCGCTTGAAATTCAATCTATTTCTGTACTTATTTTTGAAGAAAACCAAAGAAAAGAAACTAGTTTCACATTTAAATATCCTGATCAGCCACATTCATGAATTTTGCATGATAATCAATGACCATGAAATTATTTGCATATTTCCTAAGGATTGGTACTGGGCTATGGATCACAATTTGGGAAAAGCTGTATTAAAGGATTTATGTACATAATAAATAATAAATTTATGTGTTCTTATAATATACTATTAGAATGCCTTGCACACTGAAATGTCATGAAGTGCATCAAAACATTTCACCTTTTCAAAACAGTTTTAGAAGGTAAATATCACAATTCTAATACACAGATATAGCGGCTATGGTTAAAAAGTTTCTTTAATTTGCTTAACTGCTACAATTTACACAACTATTAAACATTTTAAGATAAAAACAAAATATACTATAAAAATTAAATATATTGTGAACATTTTTTTTCTCATAATGTGGATGAATAAGAGGTATCACACGTGGTTTACCATGAAAAACAATCTAACATTCAAATCAAACAGAACTTACCCAACAGCTAATCATAACTGAAAAAATAATATCAAATTCAAGATAAAAAATGGTTTGAAATTCTTATGATAAACTCAGTCACCTTATGATAGCAGTTCCTGGCTGGAAACCCACTGCTTGACATCCCCCCCCTCCCCTCAAACAATGAAAAGGAAGTTCAGTCATAAGCAAAACAATGTAAAAGACAAAGAAAGACAAAAATTTCTCACATGTGGGTCTGTATACAGGATGTCTCAAAAATATTGGTACAAATGTTTAGGGGAGGTAGGTAACATCTAAAGGAATGTGAATTGCACAGGAATCCATAACCGTAAACGTCACCGTAAGTCGGTACATGGTGCTGTTCATCAGTTCGCAAGAGGGAAAATTTCTGGTTTACTCATTCAAGCAGTAGTCGCCGCACGAAGAGCATGCATCGATATACAAACTGTGAGCTGGCAGACATGCACCTAGTGTATGGATTAGCAGAGGGCAATGGACAAGCTGCTCAACGAATTTATGGAGAACTCTTCCCAGACAGACATGTACCGGACCACTGTTTGTTTGTTTGTGCATGTGCATCAAAATTTGTGCGATTATGGGTCATTTAGAGGCAGACCACGTTCGACGCCAACTCCCACAATGGAAGAAAGTGTGTTGAATGCCGTCCAGAATAATCCTACTACCAGCACACATGCCGTTGCCTCTGCCTCAGGAGTGTCTCGTTGCAGTGTACAGCATGTCTGACACGACGATTCCTTACACCCCTTTCATCTCCAAAGGGTTCAGTTACTGCACCCCCAAGATCATCCTGCACGTGTTCAAGAATCGAATTTTCCAGCCTATGTTTTGTTCATGGATGAGGCTTATTTCACTCGGAAAGGCTTATTCAATCAGCACAATGCTCGTGTGGGCTCACGACAACCCACACGGTGTGTGCCCGCCGCACAACATCGCTTCGCAATAAATGTGTGGGCAGGTATGGTTGGTGATTGCTTAGTCGGCCCATACCTGTTACCATCCCGCACGAACTCCGCTAAAATATCGGATCTTTCTTGAACAAGTTCTACCAAGGTTACTTGACGATGTTCCAGCAAATGTGAGATGCAACATTTGGTTTCAACATGACGGGGCGCCTGCCCATTATGGAAGGTGTGTCCGTGACCATTTGAACAGGCGTTTTGGGTGTCGATGGACTGGCCGTGGTGGACCCGTTGCCTGGCCCCAACACTCACCTGATTTATTGAGCCTCAATTTCTTTCTGTGTGTGGGGGGGGGGGGCCTCAAATCTATTGTGTATGAATCGCCTGCGGAGACTGAAATGGATCTCGGGGCAAGACTCGTCTACGCTGCTGCTACTGTCAAAGAAACTCCAGGTGTGTTTGACCGTGTCCGCCAATCCATGCTGCATTAGTGTCACGCATGCATCACGTCTCATGATGGAACCTTCGAGCATCTGTTGTAACATCATGAAATGCATCCATCTCGTACTCCATTGTTAATATTATATCAAATAAATGTTTGCCACTAATTACTGTCTTGTGTCATTTCTGCTTCTTGTGCCTCTGCTACTACTTTCCTGCGACGTTTCCGGTTATGGGTTCCTATGTGATTCACATTCCTTTAGATGTTACCTACCTTCCCTAAATGTTTGTACCAATATTTTTGAGACACCCTACTATATTTGTATAGTAGGCTTATTAGAAAAAAGGCCTTGAATGCCAGGGATAATCATATTAAAATAAATATTGCAACAACCAATGAAACAGTATAAATAAAAATACAAGAGTTTATTAAAATAATTAAAATACAAGAAAACCAATTAATTATTACCATAAAACTGAAAAATAAATATATATATAAGAGAGAGGATAAAAGTAATAAATAAAATACACTGAAAAAATAAATACATCAAGTAGCTTTCGAGGTGGTGTGCTTCTTTATTGTCAACTTGAACAAGAACAAGATACACAACACAAAGTCATTGACTCTTGGGATTCCACACTGGAGGATAGGACCTTGTTCTCGATGGATGATATATGTTATGCCTTGAACATTTGTTTACCTCGCTGTGATCATATTCGGTAATTCTCTATACAATAGATTCAGAGTACTGCTATGGCTGCCCCAGTTTGTGCCCATAGCTGTTATTATGGAAGCCCCGAAGGAGGACATATTTGCCTGTCCCTGTTAGACTCTACTAAAAATACATTGAAGACATGTTTGCGATTATTTCTCAAGTCTGAGGTGCTGCTCCTCCAATATCTTAATTCTTTGTCTCTGTACATTTAATTTACTATGGATGTGGAGGAAATAATGCTTGTCCATTCTTGGATATCTTGGTCTGTTGTGTTGTTCACCACTTGGTGAGGTTTATAAGATGCCTATGTGTTGTGGGCAGTTTACCGATTATAGACCTGCACATGCTCTGGGGTACCTTTATAGCATGGCAAGAGTGTTGTTCAATCATACATAGTCACATTATGACTACAGATAGGGGCTGAGATTGTTAAAATTAAGTCAGAACTGTCCAGGTGTGGCTACTTCCCTCATGTTCTGGATAAATTTCAATTATACAACAGTAGGTCTATTTCCCATTCTAGTCAGGACAGAGTACTTATTGCTACAGCTTATATTCCCCACTGTCCGTGCATCTTTCCAGAGGTTCAGCCAATTCCATATTGGTTGCATGCAGCTGCCTGACAGGAGATTATGGTCACTGCTGTCTAAAGTTAAACCACTGTTCCATTATTATATTATGAAAATGTGGTTTATCACATTACCTGCCTGCATTGTGGAGTTTGTTACATCAGTGAATCTGAACACAGACTCTGCGAATGTGTTTCGGAACATGAGGCTGATTTTTCCTACTCAGCTATTGCTGAGCATTACTGGTGTAAGTGGCATTTCAATCATAATCCATGACCCAATGTTGAAATATTAGATTGCACCCATGACACTCCAGATAGCTATTGCTTCCACCATTAATTGCAATGGCAGATGACTCTCATCAACTGGTGCAATACCACCACTTTGCTTATTGGAGGCTTGAAGTGGTGAAATCCATGTTTAGTCCCTAGAGCAAAGTTGCCGGCATCCCCCCCCCCAATACGTCTCCTTCAACCCATGCACGGTACTAAGTACTATAGGTTTTGATACCTTTTGTTTTCATAAAAAAAAAAAAAAAAAAAAATCTATTATCAGGCCATTATCTTGCAAAATGATGTGCACTGCATCATTTCCGCAGAGTCTGACAGTTAAATGCCCTCTTCTTTTTTCCCCTTTTCTTTTCACTGTCCACAATCTGAACCTGGTTGATGTTTGTTTGTTTGTTTGTTATTTGGTTTTTAGGAGCATTAGCAACTAAGGCCATATTGCTCCTGGATATGCGGTGGTCATTCCCTGACCTTTCCGCATCCTCCGTATTTGGTGGTGACGGGCTCGAACCCCGGTCTAATCAAGAAGCGTGTGCTACGCACTGCTGCTCCTTCCCACCTGGCTACGGAGACGCCTCTGGTTGATGTTAGCACATATGTAAGGCTCTGCCTCTGCATAATATAACGATTCAGTGTCACGTATCATGTTCAAGCTGACAAAGAGGCACACTGCCCTGAAAGCTATTTGATGTATTTATTTTTATCACTTTTATTTTTGTATTTTATTTATTGCTTTATTCCCTCTTTGTATAAACAGTTTATCATTCTGTTTATTGATTTTAGTATATTTATTTTCAGATTTTTGCATAATAATTTATTGGTTTCCATGTATTTTAATAAACTGTTATATTTACTGTTTTGTTGGTTGTTGCAAAGATGGATTAATTTAACATAACAGTAGGCTTACTTGTGTATTTCATTTGCAAAGGGCTATGGTAAGAGTGTGTCAGATGTAGCGACTACATCTATATCCCTACATACTTTTTTTTTTTTTTTAAAGATTGCAGAATAGTGAACTTGAATTCAGTCTCTATATTTCAAATAAAGTTAGCTAATGACTTAGTTTTATCCACATTAGGCATAATATAAGGAAAGACTAATATTTTCTTTGGAGTGTTTGGTTATTTGTTAAATGTTTAAATATTCTTAGAATTGTAAAAAAAATTATTCAACATTTTGTTAATTGTTTGGTGCTTAAACTCCAATAAATTTCCTTTACTCACTGCAATATAAATTGATTCATACATGATTGTAATGTTGTTATTTTTAATCTCCACCTCCAATAATGGAGTGTTTATGGGTTTTGCCAGCAATGTTTGCCCTTTGGTAACAAAACATGGGAGGGAAAAAAAAAAGAGGACAAGAAAGAAGTATGAATGAGTTGTAATGTAAATGTGAATGTCTGTTTTATAATGATAATTTTGGATGAAAAAAAGACAGCTAAAGCTCAAATATTAATACATTGGAACCCACCTTGTTGGACACCTCTTGTTATGTACACTCAGACTTGGGTCCCAGTCAGGCATTAGAAATTACATGTCAGATGATTCCTTCAAATGGACACTCTTTAATATGTACACTTTAATAGGTGTCCTTTTGGCATTTTAAACCTCCCTAGATGGGGCACTTTCAAGGTAAACTGACAGGTATGTTTTCATTGATTAACAGCATATGTAATGAAGACAAGTAAAGATCAAGGTCATTACATAATACTAATTAGATTTTTGATGGTCACGGATCAGATGCCACAATATGTTGTTAATACACTCATCACTGCTGGGTAGGGAATGTTTATAAACTTATATGAGCTATCCAGTGCAGTTCCACTGTTGCACATCACTGAGTAATAAAATTGCCAAAATGAGATGCTTTCCAAAATTTAAAAAAAAATTAAATAAAAATAAAAAAATACAGCATTGTAGAAAACCTGTATACAGGACTCATTCCAAGATATGTACATGCATATATACAAAGTATGTATGTATGTATGTACATATCTTGGTCCTTGAGGTTGTCACAGACATTCCCTCAGATATGCCACACAAGCTGTACATGCTACATGGGAGTTTAAAACGCTGAGGAACTGATATTCAGGTGACATTCAAGTCAAGTGGACCCAATTTCGGCAAAGTCTGGATGGTCTGTGACAGCCAAATCCTTTGCTTGCACCTTCACGATGGTGGGCCTGTTGGTAATCCTGAGTATAACATCCATGCATAAGTACATGGTGAGTGACCACCCAGGTGTGAACCAACGTAAGCAGGGGTCGAGGTATGGCACCCACACCACATGGAGGAATGCCGCCCCTCTATGTTACCAGGCAGTACTAGGTGGTAGATGACTCTCGTCAACCGGTGCAATACCACCACTTTGCTTATTGGAGGCTTGAAGTGGTGGAACTAATGTTTAGTCTCTAGAGCTAAGTTCCGGTCAACCCTTCCCTATCTCTTCCATCATGTAGTATGACTGATGACTTTTCAGGTTATGATGAACATCGTGGTGAGATCCAATATTCTTTACAGAGGGTACAGCTCTAAAACAGTGTTCACAGGCCGGCCGCTAGTTAGTACACCAGACCGAACCTATTGGTAACTCTCTAGGAGGCTTCCGGATCAGCTAGTGTATAATCTTGCTACCTCTACTCTGCCAGACAGTGACTGGAGGGAGTCCGAGTAGTGTGTATGCAGGGAGCATTGTCGAGGCCACGTTATGTCAAGGATCTGGGTATATTCTTACCATGTGTACGCCATATCCAAAAATTTCATTACTTCATACAGCATGCCCACCCACTTTTTCTTACTATTGAATGCACCACGAATTGTCATTGTCGAGGCCACATTATGTCAAGGATCTGGGTATATTCTTACAATGTGTACACCATATCCAAAAATTTCATTACTTTCTTTTTCTCAAAAACAATCCTTCTAAGTACACGGTTGAAGTGAGAGGTCCTTTAGGCACTTCAGATTACAACTTGGTGATTGTCTCTTCTCCAATGGAGCCTTTATCTCATGGCTATTCCCAACCTTGTGTTGTTTGGCATTACAAGAATGCAAAATGGGATGACCTGCAAGATTTCTTTTCTTCTTTTCCTTGATCTGATTACCGTTTCAAAACTTCTGATGTCAACGTTTGCTCAGATCGTATCGGTGAAATTGTTCTTGTAGGAATGGAAACCTTTATTCCACACTCTCCACTTTAAAATCTTGTCCTTTATCCAAATCTTTATTTTCCAATAAATGTGCTAAGACTGTTCAAGAGAAGAATGTTGCATATTGTAATTGGCTTGTTTCCAATTTCAGTTTCTGCCTATACCAGAGCTTTACACAATTGTAAAGCAGTTATTAATCAGTCCAAACTAGAGTTTGAACGGGCTAAGAGTAGAAAACTTGCTTCTTGCCGTAATGGTAGCCCAGCATTCTGGTCTCTTGCCAAAGCTATTGGCTGCAACTTTTGCCCATCTATGCTCCCACCTCTGTCCAAACCAGATGGTTCAGTTGTCACTTCAGCCAAGAATAAAGCTGACCTGCTAGTATCCCATTTTCCTTCCAACTCATGTATCAATGATCTTGGTAAAACACCTCCCACCATCTCCATTCAATGCCTCCTGTGGTCTTCTGTCAAAAGGATGTCAGAAGGATTTTGACGAGTCTTGATACTAAGAAAGCTCCAGGTACCGATGGTATTTCTGCAATTGTTCTCAAAACTTGTGCTCCTGAACTTACTCCTGTTCTTTGCCGCCTTTTTTCACTTTCTTATTCCAAAGGTATTTTTCCTTCTGCATGGAAATTTGCTCATATCTAGCCAGTTCCTAAAAAGGGTGACAAATCCCTCCCATACAATTATCGTCCCATTGCAATTACTTCTACTCTTATCTAAAGTAATGGAGAAATCAATTAACCGCCAACTCTTAAACTACCTAGAAACCTTCCCTCTGATCAACGATCGCCAGTATGGATTCTGTCAGTGTCGATCCACTGGTGATATTCTGGCTTATGTTACCCATTTATGGACTAATTCAATGGAAAGGTTCAGTGAAACACAAGTAGTTGCTCTTGACATCTCAAAGGCTTTCGATTGTGTTTGGCATAAACGTCTTCTAAACATGCTGATCTTCAGGTAATTCTCCAGTGGGGCAAAGACAACTTAGTTGATTTCAACCCTTCTAAAACTCAGTCTTGTCTTATATTTCACAAAAAGGATTCTTCTGCTCCTTAGTGATCTTTAGTGATACTCCGTTTTCTAGGCAAAATGATATATCTATTTTGGGGATTACCCTGACTTCTAACCTCTCTTGGCACAAGCACATTACAAATATTGCTTCCTCTGCATCTAAAAAAAACTTGGTTTTCTCTTTCGCTCTCGGTGTTACTTTTCTTCCAAACAGTTGCTCACTCTGTATAAATCGCAAACCTGCCCTGCATGGAATATTGTTCCCACATCTGCGGTGGTGCCTCCAAAACCTCTCTCAGGCTTCTAGATTCCATTCAGAAGAGGGCAGTTAGGTTAATTAATGATTCATCTCTAACAGAATCTCTCCACTCGCTGTCTCATAGATGTACTGTTTCTGCTGCATGACTCTTCTACAGATACTTCTATGGGCACTGTTCTTCTGAATTGGCTTCTATAATTCCCGCTCTCTCTTTCAAAACAGTCCAAACACGTGCCGCCACTAGCCAACATCCATTTACTGTCCAACTTCAAACTCACAGAACCAACTTTTCATCTTCCTCGTTTATTCCTTCAACTGCCGTTTTCTAGAACAACCTTCCTTCATATGCATTTCCTGAAAATTACAGTCTACGGAAGTTCAAGTCCAATGTAACCAAATATCTTCTTTCATCTTCTCAACCACCAACCCAAGCACGGTACTAAGTACTATAGGTTCTAATACCTCTCGTGTTTGGGGTTTACATAAAAAAAGAAAAAGGGAAAAAAAAATAAAACTGCCAACAGACTGCATGGATAGCTTGACTAGTAGCCCACGAGGATTTGCAGCATCCACAAACCTCATTTACAAAACTAAAACACTGTGTGAACAGGATACAAATCTGAAACCACTTCCAGATGATAAAGGATATTTTCAAGTTTTTATTCACCAGCTGAAAAATCATGCTCTGGAGTAGATGGAAATATAATTAAGTTTTCTGTGTTTTGGTGTCCAGTTTTTTGACTGAGGGACAATGAAAATTTTTCTGTGCCATCGCATACCACTACTTATTAGTGAGAAGTGGTGGTTGTTCAAATAGCTTTCGGCAAAGAAAATTTTCCTGGGTATTACATTTATTGTGTGCTAATTTTTTTAAGAAATGAAATTTATTGTTGTTTGCAGCAGGGGCTGTATGTAGAAATTAAAAAAAGAAAGGATACTAATGGTCAAAACTTTTTATGTATCCTATTATGTTAAAAACATTCTATGTGAGCAAAAATGATGAATATTGACTAAAACTAGTAAGTGATTTATTTCCATGATGAAAATGAAATGCTCTAAACAAAGCTATTTATGTTAATTTTTATGAAACACATATGTACATTGATAAGCAATAACAGAGGGGGAGGGGAGGAACTCTGAGTAAGCAATCAGTTTTAGTGAATTTCATTTTTACGAAGTACTGAAACTGGCTACTCTCACCTCCGCAAAGCAGGCACCTTCCTTTCTTCTTACCTAATGGTGTCTGTCTGCTTTAAAGAGGTTTCACTATACTAGTAAAGTCTAGTTGGTAATATATTTTTTTATCAGAGAAAAGGCCTTGAGCATCAGGGTTAAACATACTAAAATAATATTGCCTTAACCGACAACTTATAAAAATAAAAAGTGTATTTAATCCTAAAACTAAAACATATTAATAAGACAATTAGATTAAAAACATAAAATAAAGCAAACAGGGCAAGTAGCTTTTGAGGCAAAGAGCCTCTTTGTCAACTTACTAAAGCCTACCAGAGCAGGTCAACTACGGAAATGTAGTTGACCTGCTCTGGTAGGTCAGCTGTGGTGGAATCCACCATCAATCGTAATGCTGGAACTCACATACATCCTATTATGGAGGGCATCATTTTGCAACATGATGAGAGGTGGCAACCTAACACCTTGACTAATGTACGTCATAAACAACAACACTGAGTCTGGCAGTTAATGTCCTCTTCTGTTATTCCTTCCCTCCTTTCTTTTCTTTGCCAAGCATGGTCCACAGCTAGGTATCTATACGCATGCACAAGGCTACCTTTCTGTTGCTGTCATAAGCTTTAGTAAGTCGACAAAGACGCTCTTCAACTCAAAAGCTACTTACCCTGTTTGCTTGATTTTATATTTTTAATTTACTTTTGTCTTTAATTAATTTGTTTTAGTTTTAATTAATATATTTTTGCTGAAACAAAAATATATAATTATAAAAATAAAATAAAATTTGTTTTATTTTTATCAGTTGAGGCAATATTATTTTAGTAGGATATATGCTTTTTATGAACATTTTTGGAACAATTAATGCTATTTGAAAACGTTAAAGGTACACACTAAAGAACCACAGGAAGTATAGACAGGCAGATGTACAAGGTAGGATAAAACCCTTTAATTATTCTTGAACTCAAATAGTTTTATTAAAGTGATTAAACTGGAGTTTAAAGATTTAAAATGTAGGTGGATTACTTTGCTAGGAATACTTTGAAAAACATTCCCATGTTAACTGTTAATCAGTGATTAAAAATCTGAAAATTTTTCTACCTTCCTAACTATAGTCAAACTTTCACTGAAATAGTTTCTGAAGTGATTTTTTTTTATGGTTTTTGCTTTTCCCTGGACATGAGAACATGTCCAGGGAAAAGCAAAAATTGGACATGAGAACATGTCAGGTTAACTGCCACAATTTCTGCAACTATTTGGCTTTTTGATTGAAGAGCAGTGATACCAAACAAGTGCCAATGCTGTGTTTGTTTAAAATTTCACATTACCTGTGTTTTTAATCCCACTAGGTCACTAAACATCTGCATTCTTATTCAAGTTGTTTTTGAAAGATTTATTATTGTTTTTTTACAGAGTAAAGATGATAATCCAAAACCTGATATTCTCTCCAGACAGCTACTACACTGTCGGAAGAAACACATATAGTTTCGAATTTCTCAAGCTATGAAGTATACCAAATTTGAAATAAACCTTAAAATGGAACTAATAGCATGGAATATATGTAATATTTTTTAATAACATTTATATACATCGTAAACACAGCACAGGAAATGGGTACCTAGACAGCACTAGTGTCGACATCAGTTGCTTTCTTGTCTGCCAGTTTGCATGTGCTGTGCCTTAAATTTTAATAATTTCGTGTGTTCATTAGTGTCTTATTATTTTAAATAAATTGTGCAACCAAGTCTTCTAAGATTCATCACTACACTTAGATGGAACAGGGTGTTATTGCGGCCTTCAAGGCTGTGCAGGCAGGCATCTAACTCAGTGACTGTGAGGGACTACTGCAAATCTTTTAACGAATGAAGTGAAAATGGACATTATTTGTCATATGGAATCTAGTAAGCGCATTCGGAGGTGTGCAACACCTTAAATTTAGCACCTCCTATGGTTACAACCACTATGAATAACACTGAGAAGATCAAGCAGTCACATACAGGAATTGTTAATGTAAACATTTCTAGAACAACTTATTTAAGGAGTGAGACAATGGAGAAGATATTAGTGCTGTGGATAGACGATATGAACCAAAATAACATTCCTGTAACACAAGCAGTGATTATGGACAAGGCTAGGAGCTTGTTCAATGAAATTAATGAGGAACTGGATCATTTTTGGCTAGCAGGGGGCTGGTTTTCCCGGTTCAAAAACTAGACCAGAATTCACAATGTAAGAATTACTGGTGAGGCAGCTAGAGCCGACATTGCAGGTGCTGAGGAATATTCTCCCATATTAAAAAGTTAATGGAGGAAGGCTGCTACACCCCAGACTTGGTCTTTAATGCTGATTAGCATTAGTAGAGGCAGATGCAAGAAAGCAAGCTTATGCAGCATCAGCCAAAAAAAAAAAAAAAAAAAAAACCTCTCCCATTTCATCCCTCCATTCGTTCCAAATGCCTGTCCAGCTCAGCCTTAAATTTATTTAAGCTATTAGCTCCCACAATAAAAGATGGAAGCCTGTTTCACCAATCAACTACCCACTGGCTAAAGGCAAATTTCTGCACATCTATTCTACAACTATCTTTCCTCAATTTGAAACTGTGGCCCCTCAGGTTCTTAATCTGAGCAAGACAAAGAATCCCATCAGCATTCAGCTTGCTCAATCCATTCAAGGCCTTATACACCTCAATCACAGCACCTGTGAGTAGGCACCTCACAGGTGCCTACTCTCCAGGCACTGCAATTTGCAGAACTTAAGCCTTTCTTGGTAAGAGCACCCCTTTGTTCGCCTTCTTTGTACTCTTTCTAGAAACTGTACATCCTTCCTAAAATGAGGCCTCCAGACATGTACACAGTACTCTAGGTGTGGCCTGACCATTGCCTTGTATAATGGGATTATCAACTCCCTGTCCCTGCTAGAAAAATTCCTATATATCATTGACAAGACTCCATGACCTGCCCTGGCAGCCCATCTGCACTGCTCAGCGAACTTCATATTTGGCTGCACAATTACCCCCAGGTCTTTTTCACTTTCCACTTCCCTGATTGTAGTACCACCCAGTTGATATGTTTCTCTTCGGTTATTGCTACCCATATGCAGTACTTTGCACTTGTCATTTGATGAAACGGGGTTGTACTGGCAGAAGATGCCTGGTAGGATATACATAGCCCGCAAAGAGAGGTCTGCCCCCTGGTTATAAGGCTGAAAAAGATCAGCTTATATTACTTCTGGGTGGTAATGCTTAAGGCACTTTTAAGTTAAAATCTATGTTGGTGTAGCATTCAGAGAATCCACGTGTTATGAAGGGCATTGTGAAGACTCGACTTCCTGTTTTCTGGCACTTTAATAAGACAGCGTGGGTGACCCAGGCCCTTTTTTTGTGAATGGTACACTTCATACTTTTGTCCAGAGGTGGCCCAATTTTGTATAGCAAACAACTTGCCCAAAAACGTTTTAGTCCTTGACAATGCTCCAGGGCATCCAGCCAACCTTGAAGGTATCCCTAATGATGTTCTGAATGTGAAGGTCGTTTATTTGCCACCCAACTCTCCTCACTGCTGCAGCCAATAGATCAGGGTGTTAGTGCAACCTTCAAGGCATACTATTTATGTACGACCTTCAAAGGGATGGTTGAGGCAGTGCAGGCATCTAACTCAGTGACTGTGAGGGACTACTGGAGGTCCTACAACATCCTTAAGGCCACAAGTAACACTGCTGCAGCCTGGAAAGAAGTGTCACAATCATGTATGAATGAAGTTTGTAGGAAATTGTGGCTTGATGCAGTGTCTTACTTTCTTGGGTTTGAGCTAGTTTCAGCAGAGGCTGAAGATGTCACTCGGATGGCTGAGGATG
This sequence comes from Mastigoproctus giganteus, assembly GCF_048544385.1. NCBI lineage: Eukaryota > Metazoa > Arthropoda > Arachnida > Uropygi > Thelyphonidae > Mastigoproctus > Mastigoproctus giganteus. Next base: position 104,869,080 of record NC_143583.1, read on the forward strand.
TTGGCCATGACAAGGTTGACACTGATGATGTCAGTGAGTTGCTGCAAAGCCATGGTGAGCTTCTTTCAAAGAAGGACTTAGAGGAGCTGGCTGCACAACTAACTAAACAGGATTCTGAGAGGAAGAGCAGGAGGTTGTGCCAACTAGGACCCTCACCACAAAGACACTTCAATCAGCTTTGGCACAAATACAAACAGCCTGTGAAACTCTATGTGATAATGACCCAGACTGGGAATGCAGCTCTTCCATCCAAAGAGATGTTACTAGCATATTGAAGCCCTACTACAATATGTTAGAAGAGGGAAAGAGAAAGACTCAACAGATGTCAGTTCTTTTTTAAGGCCAAAGAATCGGCAGAACTGGTCGATCCTCCATCAGGCCCATCTCATTAACACCACCCCATTATCCCACTGTCATACAACATCAATAAGAGGGGCAGACAGACTACACCTTTGATGCATGGTCAGGTGTAGTCCCCTGAAGAAATACCTATCATGTATCAATGTTTATTTTGGCTGACATCAGATTTAATTGTATATTTAATTGTATATCTACTTCCCCGATTTGAATCATAGCCAAATTTTCCTGCCCTTATCTGATGCAAGCTGCCATTACTTTCATTTGACATTCTGATGTAATTTAATTTAATTTAATTTTATTTTTATTTTACAAGTTACTAAATTTTATTTCTTTAATTTAATTTTTATTTTACAGGTCATTACATTTTATTTCTTTAATTTAACGTACATTTTTCTCATATTTCGGCTATCTTCTTTCTTTTTTTTGGCCTTTGGCTTTCCATGTGACTTGCACTGCCATCTTTATTTTTATCTGTCATATTTATTACAATATACATATATATACATCTGCATCCATTGCTGCTGCTCTGTGCACTTTGGTGCATATGCCATATCCATTTTATTTTTATCTTTCTGCTACTTCATATTCTTCATATAATTTTATAAATGACAACCAGGAAAAAGTGGTGCACTTCCTCTTGCTAGAGACATGTTTTAAATTAATTAATCTATTAATATAATTGGAAACTTATACTTTTACTCTATTTACTTTCCTTTATGTAAATTTAACCCTAACCAATACAGATTTAGAAGTGAGTACTCTGATAATAAGCTTTGCTAAAAATCTTAATAGATAATCAACAGTACTTCAAGCTTTCAGCTGTAAAATTACTCATTTTATATCAATTTAAGAATTAGTTATCTGCTGCTTTGCGCAATGCTATTCTTTAAATTACGGCCATTTCTGTTTCCTGTCATTAGATGGTCTTGTTTGTAATGCCTTTTGCCTGCTTCAATTTTTTATTCTGTCCTTTTCCTTGTGGCTTTATGTGTAACTTGCACTGCCACCTTTATGTTTACTGTTATATATATATATAGGTCAAGGTCCCGATAGATTTTGGTTTGCGGGTGGTGGTGAAAATTTTGGGCGGGAAGCATTACCAGTAATTAAGGCCTAACTAACTGGCTAGCCGTAGTTGTACTAGCAGTTGTTGGATCGCCTATAGTTCCATGTTAACTATTAACATGGGATCAAGTTAACAAAAATATACAAATGTAAAGTTTGGAAAGATTAGAGATTTAAAGGAGAGAGAAAATAAAGGAAATTATTAAAGATTAAGTCAAGAAAGGTTAGGAGTATAGCTAGGGAGAAATTAGGAAGGTGACTTTCTTTCAAATGGCCATCCATATGTGTATACACACACACACACACACTTTTTTAAAAAAAATAAAAGGCGTAAAACACTCAGGGCATTTTAAATTGCGTAATTTTTTTACTGAAATTTAAAAAGTACATACAACAAGCACTGCAATTCATTAAGAAAAGATGAAATATGCCCCGTTTAAACAGAATTAAAAAAACTCCAAAACATTTTCCAAAAATTAAAAGAAAGGTTGGCACCTGTCACGTGACCCATCATTTTTCTTTTCTACATTTTGGGCACCACTACCACAACTGGGTTAATAATACTAATGGTCAACTTGCATGTGTGTAAGAGAAAGATTTTATCTAAGTTTGAAAAGAAATGGAATTATTAGGGCTTTTTTTATTGTATAATGTTTCTTAAAAGCTCTTATACTGATGACAGAAACAAAGTTTCTGAACATATGTCCATTCAGTGTTCTCCCCAGGACCTATCAAATGAGCGCACCACCCGGTGAATTTAACTAACCCTCGTGGTACCGTATGGTACTGCTCACTGATCTCAATCAATATTAATTTGAACATACTATGTGATCGGGGTCAATGCGACAGGAGCATATAATGTTAAATTACGCAATTAATTTTTGCTCTTTTTTAAGTCACATTCATAAATAACAGAAAATTTTATAATACTGTGAAGTATTACACTTCTCCACCCGGCTACTTCATAATGCTACCCGGCTGGCAAAATTTTCTGAAGAGAACATTACCATTAATTGGGGAACCCCAGGACATACTAAACAAAACAATGGTAAGAGAAAGTTCTTTAATATTTTTATAAATATTCTTTTCTGAACAATATTTATAAAAGTATATAAATACATCAGAAACGGGAAGGGAGCAGTATTTTGAACCTATAAAATGTTTTGTTCGAATGACAACAATGTTCTACAATTTTGTTCACATTATTTGTCCTCGTGCTTTTTTGAGAAAGCAGATTTGGCACTCGCTCTTTCATACATATATAGATAGATACACATAAGCAAGAGGAGTATGATGTGATTAAATTCCCAGAAATGCATGAAACTTTCTACTTTCTGTTCTGTAAAGTCATCTTATTCAGGTGAACTTTCAATCTGCACTGCAAAGGAACTAAATTTATACATCTGAAGGATATCTAGAATAAAAAGTATATACAGTCGATTCCGGTTAATTTGGACACATCAGGACTAGTGCATTTTGGCCTGATTAAGCGGCTGCCCCAATTATCCGAAGTTTCATGCAAATAGTTAAAAATACAATAACAGGGTGCTTAATGATTTTTTAATAACTGAGAGCAAAGTGGAGGAGAAATTGTTGAAGTTAAACATAAGAAAGTTAAACATAAGATCTATCCAGTTATATTAAATAAGCAAACCCTTAACCATAATTATGAGAGAATCCTGGAATTCAGGGGAAGTCCCCACAGACTAGAGATATGCAAATGTATCCTCAATTCACAAAGGGGGGATCCAAGGGTGATATGAGTAATTACAGATCAGTTAGTTTAACTTCTATTCTGGGTAAAATAATGGAGTCACTGGTTAAAGATGCATTGCAGGATCATCTAGACAAGCCTGCAGCAATAATTCAGACACAGCATGGGATTAAGGGAAAGTCTTGTCTGACAAATTTTATTGGATACTATGATGTGGTTACAAAGGAACTGGATGCAAAAAATAATTTTGATATCAAATACTTGGATTTCAGGAAAGGTTTGACACTGTTGCGCATGGAAGACTATTGTACAAATTGGAGCAGAACGGTAACTCAACCACCCTTTTATCCACTGCTACAATGGATAAAATGGTGGTTGTGTGGGAGAAGACAGGGGTGGTATTCAATGGACGCTGCTCTTCGTGGACTAATGTTATTAGTGGAGTCCCACAGGGTTCAGTGTTAGGCCCACTGTTGTTTTGTACATTTATCAATGATATTGATGAAGGTATTATCGAGCTTAGTGTCGAAGTTTGCAGACGATACAAAAGTTGGCAGGGTTGTTCATGAAAGTAATGGCAATGTACTACTGCTACAGGATCTAGAAAATTTAGGCAGATGGGCCGAGAAGTGTCAACTGAAGTTTACCATTGACAAATGCAAAGTACTGCATATGGATGGAAGTAACCCCAGAGGAACATAACAACTGTGTGGTGGTACTACACTTAGGGTGGTAGAAAATGAAAAAGACCTGGGAGTAATAGTGCAGTCAGATGTGAAGTTTTCTGAGCAATGCAGACAGGCTGCAAGAGCAGGTCATGGGGTTTTGTCAATGACATACAGGAATTTTGCTAGCAGGGAAAAGGAGGTGATTATCTCTTTGTATAAGGCAATGGTCAGGCCACGCCTTGAGTACTGTGTATAGGTCTGGAGGTTTCACTTTAGAAAGGATGTAGATTTGCTTGAGTGTGTACAGAGAAAGGAAACAAGATTGGTGAGGGGAATGAAGGGATCCTCTTACCAAGAGAGGCTTTAAGTTCTGCAAATTGCAATGGCTGGAGACTAGGCACATGCGAGGTGATCTGATTGAGGTGTATAAGGCCTTGAATGGGTTGAGCACGCTGAATTCTGACGGGATTCTTCTACTTGCTCAGATTATGAACCTAAGGGGGCATAAATTCAAATTGAGGACAGACAGTTGTAGAATAGTTGTGCAGAAATTTGCCTTTAGCCAGCATGTGGTTAATTGCTGGAACAAACTTCCATCTGTAGTTGTGGAAGTTGATAGGTTAAATAAATTCAAGGAGGAACTGGACAAATATTTAGAGGGAATGGCTGTGTGAATTTTGTTTTGGCTGATGCTACATAAGCTCATGTGCTTGCTTTCTTGCATCACATGCCTCTATCACTATTACATGTTCTTTGAATATTGGATGACTAATTGGTTCTCCAAATATGATTATAATTAAGTTAAAGCAAAATAATAAATAATCAAACTTTGTTTCTTCCATCTATCATTATTGGTAACAAATCATGAGTGTATGGCTATGACTCAGAAATAAAGAACAATTTTGCTCAATGGAAGATGCAGTCTTCTCAAAGACCCAAAAAAGCAAAACAATCTCAACATGTGTGAGGATCATGTTTATTTTATTTTGACTTACAGAGAATTGTACACTGTGTTTGTCCTGCATGGTCAATCCACAAACCTGAATACAAAACAGTTCTATGGTGATTGCACTTCACTTTTTGGAGCAAATGGGCAGAAAAGCAGGCTTCAGGAAATTGACATTTGTACATGGCAATGCCCCTGCACACTAGGTGCTCCATCATTGTAGGCCTCTCAACAAAATTTAGCCCTGTGATTTTTTTTTTGTTTCCCCAAGCTTAAAGACATCAACGAAAGGTCATCAATTAGTAATACCTGAGGAAATTATTTACAATATGACACAAGAACTAACATCTCAATTATTAATATTATTATTAGTAATCGCAAATGATACAAGCAAGCTTATACAGCATCAGCCAAAAAAAAAAAAAGCCAATGGTTCTCATTTCAACTGTCCGTCCCCTCTAGCAGTTTATCTAGTTCTTCCTTAAATTTACTGACCTGCCCACCTCCACAACACCAGATGGGAGTTGGTTCCAACAATCGAACACCCAATGGCTAAAGGCAAATTTCTGCACATATGACCATGCAACAACTCTTCCTAATATTATATGAATTTGAATATTACAGGAACATAAATTTGAATTTATGCTCCTCGTGTATAATCTGAGCAAGAGGAAGGATTCCGTCAGCAGTGAGCTTACTCAACCCATTCAAGGCATTAAACACCTCAATCCGATCTCTTTGCAGGTGCCTAGTCTCCAGATGCTGCAGTTTGAAAAAACCAAAGTCTTTCCTGGTAAGAGCACCCTTTTGCTCCCCTCACCAATTTTGTTGCTCTTCTCTGCCCGTTCCAACAGATCTGTATCATTCCTAAAGTGAGGCTTCCAGAACCTGTATGCAGTACTCAAGATGTGACCTATACATTGGAATAATTACCTCCTTATCTCTACTGGCAAACTTCTGGTATATCAATGAAAAAACCCATTATCCATGATGGCAGCCTGAGTGCACTGCTCAGAGAACTTCATATCTGACTGCACAATTACCTCCAGGTCTTTTAGATTCTCCACTGCCCTGACTGTGGTACCACACAGCTGGTATGTTAATCTGCTCTCCATATGAAGTATCTTACATACTGTCAATATTATATTTCAACTGCCACTTCTCTTCTTAGCCTATCTGTCTAAATGTTGGTGCAATATCATACCCTGATTACTGTGATTAACTAGCTTACCAACCTCTGTATCATCTGCAAACTTGGACATTAAGGCAGGACCTTTGTCAATATCATTAATAAATACAAAAAACAACGATGGCCCCAGTACTGAATCATGGGGTACTCAGCTAATAACATCAATCCAACAAGAGTGGTGCTCACTGATAATCACTCTCTGCCTTTTCCCACACAACCATCCCTTTATCCATAGCAGCAACTTGCTCTTAATGCTGCACTGCTCCAATTTGTATGATAGTGTTTTATGTGCAACAATATCAAAAGCTTTTCTGAAATCTAAGTATATGACATCAAATTAATTTTTTGCATCCAGTTACATTGTTATTGTGTCATAGTTATGTTTCCTTTTTATTTGCATGATTAACTGTATTGGAATTGAAGTAGGTTGACCATAAAAATAGAATAAGACATTTCATTTCTGGTATACTTTATTAGCATTAGTTGAGGCATATGAGGCAAGAAAGCAAGCTTATACAGCATAAGCCAAAAAAAAAAAAAAAAAACCCCCTTCCCATTTCACCCATCCGGTCACTCCAAATGTTTGTCTAGTTCAGCCTGAAATTTATATAAGCTATTAACTTCCACAACAACAGATGGAAGTCTGTTCCAGCATTTGACCTCCCACTGGCTAAAGGCAAATTCCACACATCTATTCTACAACTGTCAGGTTCTTAATCTCAGCAAATGGAAATATCCCATCAGCATTGAGCCTGCTCAAACCATTCCAAGCCTTGTACACCTCAATCAGATCACCTCACAGGTGCCTAGTCTCCAGATGCTGCAACTTACAGAACTTAAACCTCTCCTAGTAAGAGAAACCCTTTGTTCCTCTCACAAATTTTGTTGCCCTTCCCTGTCGTCATTCTAGCAACTCTACATCCTTCCTAAAATGAGGCCACCAGACCTGTATGAGGTATTCAAGGTGTAGCTTCACCACTGCCTTATACAAAGGGATAATCATCTCCTTGTCTCTGCTCGCAAAATTCGTATATATCATTGACAAAACTCCATGACCTGCTCTGGCAGCCTGTCTGCACTGCTCCCAGAACTACCTATCTGAGTGCACAATTACCCCCAGCTCTTTTTCATTCTCCACCTCCCTGAGTGTAGTACAACACAGTTGATACTGTTTCTCTTGGGTTACTGCTACCAATATGCAGTACTTTGCATTTGTCAATGTTAAACTTCATTTGCTACTTCTCATCCCATCTGCCTAACTTTTCTAGATCCTGTTGCAGTAGCATACTGTCTTTAGTGTCATTAACAACCCTGCCAACCTTTGTATCATCTGCAAACTTAGATATTAAGCCTGATATTGCTTCATCTATATCACCGATAAATACACAAAACAACAATGGGCCCAGCACCGAACCCAGGGGGGACTCCACTAATAACATCAGTCCACACACAGCAGTGTCCATTTATTTCCACTCTTTACCGTCTCCCACTCAACCATCCCTTTATCCATTGTAGCAACTTGCCCTTAATGCCATACCGCTCCAATTTGTACAACAGTCTTCCATGTGCAATGGTATCAAAATTATTTTTTGCATCCAGTTCCTTTTTGACCACATCAGTCAAGTATCCAATCAAATTGGTCTGATAAGACAAGACCTCCCCTTAACAAATCCATGCTGTGTCGGAACTATTACTGTAGCCTTATCTAGGTGATCCTGCATCACTTCTTTAACCAGTGATTCCATTATTTTCCCCGGAACAGAAGTAAAACTAACAGGTCTATAATTATTTGCATCACCCTTTGAACCCCTTTGTGAATTGGGGATACATTTGCACATCTCCAGTCCATGGGGACCTCCCTGAATCTAACGATGCTCTCATAATTATGGCTAAGAGTTTACTTACTTCACTTGCTGCCTCCTTCAATATAACTGGATAGATTCCATCTGCCCCATGTGCCTTTTTTTATGTTTAACTTCAACAATTTCCCCTCCACTTTGCTCTCTGTTATTACAAAATCATTTAGCTCCCTGTTAGAGTTTAGTAAACTTCTGTCCTTCCCTTCCTTACAGAATTCCTCATGTGTGAATGTACAAAGCACACAAACTCACAGAACTATTTTCTTGCAAATAACTTGAAAATGTGTTGCTAAAAACAGTATCATCCCGCAGGCATCTGTTTGTTGATGCACACGGTTTTCACTGTTTCCATAGTGATACCCATCACTTCATTTAATGAAACTAGTCACCCTACAAGAAACAAGTATGGGCCACTCTCAATAGTGATAGTGAAGAAATCTGAAAACCATGTGGATCATTAAAGGGTCTAAAAGAATATTACAATAGATAATTAGTAAACCAGTTATCCACTGGCAAGATTGCTTTTAGAAAAAAGCTTAAAATGTTTGCTGCCACTAAATGTATATATGTGAAATGGCATCCAAGCAATTTACCATGACACACATGCATTCATTCTTAAGTAGTTAAAAAACCAGTGCTGTAAAAGTAGACACACGAAATTAAGAACTGCTTGATATCAGCATACTGACTGAATTCTGCACTATTTTGCAGCAATGCTTGATTTTTGTTTGTCCTCAACTGTGTGCAGCAAAGACTTGGTATGCAGTTTTATTTGTTCTTTCCTTGTGTTGATGTCAGCTTATGTATCAAACTTTTGATAAAATTTTGAGACTTGTTCTGATTTATAACTCAGCTCAAAAGTAAGTGTTCACTTTTGGCTAGGAATTCCAGACTTTTACTTTTCAACCATTTACTTTTAGGCTCCTCAACACTCCAAAAATTATGCCACAGAATACACACTTTTAAATATAGGTGGCAGTGAATGTGTTAACATGCCACGACACTATGAGAAAAAACAAGTGGAAATACTTGCTGAATTTCTGCCACAGAAAGGAAGATGGGCGGAGTCATCATTGTTTGGGTACCAAATGATGACATTTGTGTCATATGTAGCTACAACAACAGGGCAGTCATTCTCCTTTCCATGATGCAAGACTCTTGGTTGATTCACAAAAAAACTGGAAAACCACAGATTGTACTTGAATACAACATGAGGGTTGTGTGGACAATGTCAACCAGATGTGCATCACATATTTCTTTGGGCATATCACAAGGAAGTGGTCAATAGTAGAGTTTCCCCTCCTAAATAGTGCTGGAATTTATGCTCAAATTTTATTTTATAGCAACCCAATAATCTAAAACATCCACAAAGGATATTTTTGAAAAACCTTTCATTAGGCTAATGAAAATCCATTTATGCAAATGGACAAAAAATAACTTCACTACACCTTGACATATGAGTTTTTGGCTAAATGGAGAAAGCAGGTGTCTTCCAAAGAAAAAGAGCTGCAAAAAAAGGAATGTGGTCAGTGCACATCATATGGACAAGCAAAAAACACCTGCACAACAATTCAGTGCAATGTCATAATTACACTTGCAAGAAACATACAAGTAGTATTATGAGGGTTATTGCAAAAGTAATGCACAACAGTGGCTAATTTAAAATGAATTTATTTTAAAACATAATTTACATTAAATATCTCAATATAGTCTCCTTTGAGTGCTTTCCTTATGAGTGCTTTCCAATGTTTAGGCAATTTTTGAATGTCATATAACTGTCTGCTGAAGTTAAGCTGTATGATGTATTGGTTTATGGCTGCACTCAGTGCTTCTATTGGCAGAAATCTTTGTCCACGCAATGGTTCCTTCAGTTTGGGAAATAGATTGTAACTGCAAGGACTCAGATCAGAATTATGGGGGGGGGGGTGAGGTAGCACTTTCTATTTGTAATCAGTGAAAACAAGCTGCACAGACTGCATGATATGAAGTTTGCAATGACATGGAGTACAAACACGCCAGTTTCCAACATCTGTGGCAGCTTTGATGAATTTTCATGCATAATTTCTGATGAAGAAATGCTGTATAGTAACGTCTCCAGTTACTGATCTTCCAAGCAGCATACGATCAGCAACAATAACACCCTGATAATTGTTTTGTTTGTTTGTTATTTGGTTTTTAGGAGCATTAGCAACTAAGACCATATTGCTCCGGGATATGAGGTGGTCATTCCCGGACCTTTCCACATCCTCCATATTTGGTGGTGACGGGCTCGAACCCCAGTCTAATCAGGAAGCGTGTGCTACGCACTGCTGCTCCTTCCCATCTGGCTACGGAGGCACCTCTGATAATTGTAAGCCATGATTAACATTTGTTTCACTTTTTATTATTGCCAGCAACATTTAGAGGGACAAGGTGAAGTGGGTGCTTCCACTGAGCTGATTGTGACTTTAGTTTAGGTTCTAAGTCACATGGCCATGCTTCATCAATGACAACACATTTCAAAAAGTGCAAGACTGAATTGCAATTTCTTTACACTTTGCTCATTGTTCATCTGACAGAAAATGTGGAATACATCGGGCAGCAAACTTTCATTTTTGCAACACCCCTCAGTTAAAACTTGGTGAACAGATGATTTCAGTATTCCAGATTTGTTGGCTTATTTCTTCACAGGTCATTCATCTGTCCTCTACCAAAATGATGGTAATGATTATTGTCAATGTGTTGTCTGTAGATGTTCTTGGTCTACTTGAGTGCTGCCTGTCTTCAACACTAGTCTGACATTGATGAAACGTTTGAGACAAATGTGAAATCATGCTACAATCTACTGTTGACTCACAACACACTTCCCATAGCAATTCATAAATTTCTGTCACATTCAACCATGTAAAGTTTTAATTTTGATAAAAGATCTTTGATCTGAAACTATAACCTGAACTGAAGCAATAAAACCAGCCATTTTTTTAATATGCTTCTATACAAACACCGAATGTAGAAACTCTGTTTCAAGCACTTTAATGTTTTGATTAAACTTCAAATTATTATTCTAATAAATGTTTGTTGTGTTGGCATATGGGGTGAGGAGCACATACGCAGTATGTGGTATAACCACTGTATTATTTGTGCCACATGAATCTATGTGTTAAAGTATTATGATGAAAAAAATTGTGACAATCAAATTGCAATAAAATAGCAATCCATGTGAGATAGACTAAATTAGTTTGTTCACTCTTAAGTTGCAATGACTACTGAAAATTAGTTGCAAATAATTATATAATCTTTCTCTAATTGCATAACATTTCAAACTCTCAGTTTAATAATCAACATCAGAAATTCATTCTTTGATGAATAATAATTATTATAATAATTATTATAATCATCATTCCATGAAGAATGAATTTTGGATATTTGTATGGCATTGGTATGGAGCTGAAAGAGGGGGTCTGAAACATCATGCAGCTAATTTTGTCTATTTAGCAAGTGGACTAGTGTTTTTTACAACTTAATTTCAATTACCACAACATTCCTTTCAAACAAAACGTGTATAATAGAAAGTTTTATATAGAAGCATCGCATACTTTTATGTCTTACAATTGTCTTCTTAATAGTGCCAATTGAACAATGTAATTTAATGCAATTCTTCTACACACCATAAGATCTAGAAGCAACAGCTAAATTGTAAAAAACAAATCTTGCAAAAATAGACAAAATTACTTTATTTGTTCCAAAGTGTATTTAGGATCAAATCAATTAATTTTGTCTATTTTCCACATGGATTAGCAGTTTTTACACCTTATAATTTCAATTATCATGCCATGCCTTTCACAGAAAAAGGGTCAAAATATTTTCTATATCACAAAAAAAATGAGTTATAAAAGGTTTTCGCTGTCATAAAAGAAAATTTGTCACATTAAAAGAAAATCATCGCATACTTTTAAGTCTCACAATTGTCTTCCTAATAGTGCCAATCGAACAATGTAATTTACTTTATTTGTTCCAAAGTGTATTTAGGAACAAATCAATTGATTTTCTATTTTCCACATGGATTAGCATTTATCAAACCTTATAATTTCAATTATCATGCCATGCTTTTTGCCTTTCACAGAATAAGGGTCAAAATATTTTCGTTGTCATAAAAGAAACGTAAAACAAAAAATAGTTTATGTTTTCGTTAAAAAATATATTATAAAAATTATATACATACATATTTAAATATATTCTATTAATCTGCATTTTAACCATTTATTAAAAAGTATTAGAAAACAATTTTAGATACAATTTTGGCATTTTGCCAATAGATGCACAAAATATGCCACACACATCCATTTGTAGGCAATTCCATTAGTTCTGCTAAGTGGAACATCCATATAAAAAGTATGCTAGTTGCTGTATAAATTTAAAAAATTATTTAAAAATATGTCTTCAATATAACAAATGCATTATTCATAGCTGTCCACTATAGTGTTATAAAATAGATGGGAAAAGCCAACAATTTTAAATTATTTCTTTCCTAATTTTTGGTTATAAAATGGCACACTTTATACAAGGGTGTGTCTCACTCACAAGGCTGTAATCACAACTGTTATCTATGGGGCTGCCATTTGGTGCAGCAAAGAGGAAATATAACATCAGAAAACATCTGGAATAAGCATAACGCTTAGTCCTGCATCAGTCCATCAGAGCATGGCAAAGTTTTACCAATGTCCTCCAGGAAAGCTTCCCATGGACCATTAGGCAACCCACACTAGACTATCCTTCATTAACAGAAATGTGCATGTGACAATCCAAGTGCAAACTGATACTGACATCAAGAAGCAAAGACAAGGATATGGGATGAAGTAATCAAATTCTGGCAGGACAGATGGGATAACTCTACAAAAGGAAACACCATATGTTGCTTCATACATATGTGAATTTTGCCTTCATTAAAAAAAAAAAAGGAAAAAAAAAGAGAGATTCTTCTCAGGTATCGTCTCCATTTTGTCAAGACATTGGTCTTTTAATAAATAAAACTTTCCATGACTTGAGAATTAGCAATACTCAATGTGAAATTGTGGAGTTGAAACAAACTGGGTTCTTGTTTTAGCTGATTGGTGTGGTGGCTATCATTGCCTTTTGGATCTATTACTATCCATATTACTCTCCCAAGAGGTGAAGAGCACAAGTTCATCAAAAAAAGGCAGCTTTCACAAGATAAATTGATAACACACGCAGCAGACCTAGATCTCTTCATCCTCAGTCTTTGTGACAAGGACACAACCACTTCTAATTTTAGCTGACAGCTGCCATTGCTGGCTTTTCCTTTCTCCATGCAATGTGGGATTATTTTATCTTTTATAATTTTTTTTTATGTGAAATGATGAGAGAGTGAGTGTGGTGGTATAGGCGGTGTAGGATTAATTCACAAGAATGTGCCTTATAGTGTCTTTCCCCAACTCTGACTGTCCCCTTTCTCCAACACCCATTCAGAGCTATCATTCTTTCCTCATCTAATTAACATGTTTCTAATATGGAACCTGTACTTATTTCACACTATAAGTGGAGCAAAACCTTGCCCTCCTATTTTTTAGATATCCTTGTAAAGAAGCCTTATCTCCTCTACATACAGGAGTTTATAAAAAATTGAAAAACACAACTAAATTCTATTCTATTTTCAATCTAAGATTAAATTCTACTTTCAATCTAACCACTCTACAAGTGTCAGAGATGACAACAGTGATGGGCCTGAAGCAGAGCAACCTGAAAATTTGCAGCTCCATGGAGCTGAAAAAGAACTATGCATATGAGACAAATATTACAATTTAACCATTACCCACACAACTTCATTAACAATGTCATAAACTGCACCACTAAATAATACTTGACCTCATACCTCCCTCAAATGAATTGGGGGGGGAGAACACATTTACTTTTCCACAACAACTAGAAAATACTAAAGGCTACAGAGCCCTCCATGGCGCCTCCGTAGCCAGGTGGGAAGGAACAGCAGTGCGTAGCACACGCTTCTTGATTAGACCGGGGTTCGAGCCTGTTACCACCAAATACGGAGGATGCGGAAAAGTCAGGGAATGACCACCGCATATCCCGGAGCAATATGGCCTTAGTTGCTAATGCACCTAAAAACCAAATAACAAACAACAGAGCCCTCCACCCAAACACAACTAGATTCTATTCAAGGATATTCAAGACAGCATATTGGGTTGACTGCTAATGTGGCAAGTGCAACATAAGGCAGTCATTGCAAATGTTGGGCTCCTGAATAGGAGGGCATGCAGTAAAGACCAAGGAGGAATGAAGTGGCTTCCCTGAGCATCTATAAATTATCTTTAACTTACCACCATGATGCTAAGTTAAAGATAATTTATAGATTAAAAAAAAAAGAGAAAAAAAAAAAAAAAAGAAATTGCTTTAAAGTAGTGTGTCAGCCATTCTGAAAAACTGTTTTGATTCTCAAACTGTTTGAGGAAATGGGACCAGGTTGTAAGTGTGCAAAATCATACCTGTATGAAGATGTAGATCATATAGCCTACCCTACAAAATAAGGGACTTTAACCCTGATCAGTGTTAAATGATCAGTGATCATGTGACTTTTAGTGATACAATTAGTTGTGTGCATTCTCATTAATTTTAAAAATTCATTTTTGCATTTGCAAATTCCTGTTTTCAATCTAATCTCATGATAGATGTTTTTGGTAATATGTTCAGATAAATGGTATGCAGCTTTTAAGTTTCTGAAACTAAAAATGTTGCCTTAAATAATTGAGCCATCTGATGCACACATTGATAAAAAAAAAAAAAAAAAAAAAATGCATGTGCATACCTTGTACACATGAAAGATGTTTTATGTGAAAACATTTTTGACGAAAATCAGAACCGTTTTAAAATCAAACAGCTAGAACCGAAGTTATGAACGATGTAACACTTTATTCTCGCACCCGCTACTTACTTTACCAAATCAACATTAGTGGCATCCTACTTCAGTCCAAAATATTTAGTATGAACAATGTAACATTTTAGTATGAACAATGTAACATTTGCCCATGCCCACTACTTACTCTACTGAATCAATGTTTTTGGAAGAGGATAACGAAATCCAAGCCAATGGCATAATTACCCATTTGATTGTAGCCATTTGTTGAATAGTATGCTTGCAACAATACAACTACAGTCAGACCTTTCTTTAACAAACTTCCATATAGCGAAATTTTCTATTCAGCAAACTTTTTTTTATTTCCCCTTGGTCATTACATTCAAAACAGTTTCCGTATAACAAAGAAAATTTCCATATAATGAACCATTTCAAGAGACCCGTGTATGCACTGGTTGCACCTCTAGCCTTTAGGCAATAGAGCTGATGCTGTAGAAAGCGTGAATTAAGAGCTAAAAGGATTAAGAATTAATCCCTTCAGCTTTTAAGAGTTAAAGGATTAATTCTGAAGAGCACGAAACAAGAGCTAAAATATTCCACAATTTAGTGGTGCCCGTAAAATCTATTCAACCTCTGCTGTACCAAGAAGTTGCACTGGTCAACTGCTATCTGTGTCCACAGCCACTGGCAAAGATTAAGGCATATTCCCAATGTGGACAAAGGCTCTGGTCAACCAGTTTTCTACGCTAAGCACCCTATTAGAGAATTAGGAGAGAGTGATTTTCCTTTATCCCGGAAATTCATCTGTTGTTTCACAGAAATGAATCATCCACAGTTTCACTGAATTTCACCTGTCTCTGTTTATATGGGAGGTATAAGTGGTCCCTTCAATCAGTTTTGTTTTAGCGGCTGTGCAAGTAACCTTACAATGTCTAAGAAGAAATCCTTGAGTGTTGTGGAAAAAGTAGAAGTGTTTAATAGTGAAAATCGGGGAGTTAAAAAAAAAAGAAAAAAAAAAAAAAAAAAAAGGAATTGCTTTAAAGTAGTGTGTCAGCCATTATGAAAAACCGTGTTTTGATTCTCAAACTGTTTGAGGAAATGGGACCAAGTTGTAAGCATGCAAAATCATACCTGTATGAAGATCTAGATTAGGGATTCTCAATGGGGGGGGGGGGATATCCTCAAGTTCAACCCCATCTGATGGCATCTTATTCCATAATATTTAATTTCTCTCATTGGGTTTTCTTTCCCTCTGAATCAACTGATTTTTAACATATAGGCATATTATACTAGGAGTGAATTAAAAATTTTGATAAAAGGAAGATAGTGGGCGTGATTTGATTCAACTACCTTTGCTTTTCATAGGCATTAAATGCCCAAGTGCTTTCAGAGGTAATGTCTCTGAAATCCTTGTCGTTTGCACCTTTCTGATAGCTGTGACCTTGGCAGCGACATGGTGGGCTTGGTTTATTTATTCCTTCTTTTGTTTTATTGGTCAATATATGAGACATGGATGGGATGAGGAAATGTTTCAATCTATTGTTTCTACTTTCTAAGCAACAATTAGTATTGATTTATTGTTTCCTCATGGAAGTTTATTTTTGATTCACAGTGCTTTTGTAAATGACATGGGCTATGAGAGTTAAATAAAAATATTTTATTATTTAATTCTTTGTAATTATTCAACCCAATTCAACCCAATCACATCAGTGTTGGAAAGAAAAAGTATCAATAGTGTCTGGATGAATATCTAGCTTATAGTTTTATTGAAAGCCCATTCGACTCAAGACAGTCTATGCATCTTATGTGTAATAGTTCTTTTTCAAACGAGGCTATGAAACCATCAAGACTTTTAGATCACTTAAATAGGAAACATCCTAATAAAGTTAGTAAACATAATGAATATTTTAAAAATTTAAAACAGAATTTTGAAAAACGTAACACTGTTACTTCCTTATTTAAGAACACAGAAACAAAATGATGGAATGATTGCATCTTATAAAATTGCAGAAATCATTACAAAACCTGGTAGTGCTCATACAGTTGCTGAGACTGTTATATGACCTACATCAGAGACTGTAATTTCAACAGCGATGTATCAAAATTCGTATTTTAAAAGTATTGCCATTGAGCAACAATTCAATTCAATGACAAATCAATGAGATGTCAGTTAACACTGACTGAAGAGTAGCTAACTGACAAACTAAAAACCAGAAAATTTTCTATTCAGATTGATGAATCCACAGTTACTGACAATGTCCTTTCTAATGGCATATGTTTGTTATTTTGATGATTGTAAATTGCAAGAAGAGATGTTGTTTGTAAAATCTATAGAAACTGATTGTACTGGAGCATCCATGTTTGCTGTTGTAAAAACATGGTTTGATGAAACACAAGTACCATTGGAAAATTTGATATCCTGTGCTACTGATGGTGCTACCTCCATGGTTGGAAGCCCACCTAAAGGAAGTATGTCCCGAAGTGAAGTTCATGCAATACACTGCACTGTGCACTGACATCGTCTGGTTGCAAAAAATATAGTAATAATAGTAATAGAGGCATGTGATGCAAGAAAGCAAGCGTATGAGCTTATAGCATCAGCCAAAAAAATTAATAAAATAAAAAAATTTATACAACCATTCCCTCTAAAAGTTTGTCCAGTTCCTCCTTGAATTTATTTAAGAATGAGCAGAAGCCTGAAAAACAAGATGCATGGTATTTCAGAGACTGCTGGGAGCCATTGCGGTACAAGTAAACACATGGGTTGTGTTAGGGTAGCTAAGAATAGAAACAGGTGCAGGTATACTTGTGTGTACACCAATGCTAGGAGTTTAGTAAATAAATTTGATGAATTTGAGGTATTGCTCAAAACATCAAAGGCAGATATTGTTGGGGTATCAGAGACGTGGTGTCACACAGATATAAGGGATGCAGAACTGCAATTTGGGGAGTACAACGTCTACAGAAAGGATAGACAGGATAGGAAGGGGGAGGGGTTATGCTATTAGTTAAGAAACACATAAAAACCAAGGAAGTGAAGCCAGTCGACATCGCTGGACAGTGCAGTGTTGAGTCAGTTTGGTGTGACATAAGCATTGGGAGATCAAAATTGAGAGTAGGAGTGTGCTATAGGCCTAATGACTCTGATGAGTATAATAAGGAACTGTACAGGGAAATAGAGTGGGCCAGTAAATCAGAGAGTCTTATAATGGGAGATTTTAATTTCCCAGATATTGACTGGAATTTGGGGGCTGGTTACTCACGCACTAGGGCTTTTGTGGATTTATTGGATGATTGTTTTCTACATCAGCATGTTCGGGAGGCAACTAGAGGAGTAATACTCTTGATTTGATTATCAGCAGTGATTCTTCATGCATTAAGAATCTGCAGATAAATGAACCACTAGGTGGCAGTGATCACAGTGTGCTGAAGTGGGATTCACTCAAAGAGGTAACTACCATTAGGGGTAAAGGGAAGGGTTATTGCTTCCGTAAAGGTGACTACGATGGACTGAGACAGTATTTAAATTCTATACAGTGGGACAAACTGATGATGTTACCAACAGCAAATTCAAAATGGGAAGCATTCAAAGAACTTATCTTGGAAGCTATTAGGCTTTACATACCAACTAAGAAATATTGTTCAAGGTTTAGGCCAAAATGGATGTCAGATGAACTAATGAGGCATATGGCAGAGAAGAAAAATGCATGGGATACTTACAAATTAACACATGACACAGAAGCCTATGATAGATACAAGTTGATATGCAACCAAGTTACAAAGGAGGTTAGGCAGGCGAAGGCAGATTACGAGAAATCCTTGGCAAGGGATGCAAAGAAAAACAGCAAAGAGTTCTTTACTTATGTAAACTCTAGAAGGAAGGGGATGAATCAGATTGGTCCACTTGATATTGATGGGTCAACTGTTGATGATCCTGCTCGGGTAGCTAACAAACTAAATGAATATTTTGCATCGACATTCACACATGAGGAGTTATTCAGCAAGGGGAATGCCAAAGGTGTATTCAACTCTAGCAGTAAGCTACAGAATCTTGAAATAACTGGGAGTAAAGTGGAGGAGAAACTGCTGAGGATAAACACAAGAAAGGCACCCGGGGTGGATGGGATCTATCCAGTTATATTAAAGGAGGCAGCAAAGGAAGTAAGCAAACCCTTAGCCATAATTATGAGAGCTTCCTTGGACTCAGGGAAGGTACCCATAGACTGGAAATGTGCAAATGTGACCCCAATTCACAAAGGAGGATCAAAGGCTGACACAAGTAATTATAGACCTGTGAGCTTAACTTCTGTTCCAGGAAAATTAATGAAGGCACTGGTTAAAGAAGCACTGCAGGATCATTTAGACAAGACTTCAGTTATAGCTCAGACACAGCATGGTTTTGTTAAGGGGAAGTCTTGCCTGACCAATTTGATTGGATACTATGATGCAGTCACAAAAGAACTGGATGCAGGGAATAACTGATATTATATACTTGGATCTTAGAAAGGCTTTTGATACTGTTGCACATGGAAGACTGCTACACAAATTGGAGCAGTGTGACATTGGAGGCAAATTGCTGCTATGGATAAAGGGGTGGTTGAGGGGGAGAACACAGAGAGTGGTAATCAATGGACACTGCTCATCGTGGACTAAAGTTATTAGTGGAGTCCCTCAGGGCTCAGTGTTGGGTCCATTATTGTTTTCTGTATTTATAAATGATATTGATGATGGTATATCAAGCTTAATGTCCAAGTTTGCAGACGATACAAAGGTTGGCAGGGTTGTCAAGGACACTACTGACACTAAGCTGCTGCAACAGGATCTGGAAAGGTTGAGCAGATGGGCTGAGAGGTGGCAAATGAAGTTTAACATTGACAAATGTAAAGTACTACACATGGGAAACAGCAACCCCAGAGCAACGTATCAACTCTGTGGTACTACACTGACAGTGGTAGAGAATGAAAGGGACTTGGGGGTGGTTGTGCAGGCAGATATGAAGTTCTCTGAGCAGTGCAGACGGGCTGCAAGAGTAGCTCATGGAGTATTGTCAATGATATACAGGAATTTTTCCAGCAGGGATAAGGAGGTGATTATTCCATTGTATAAGGCAATGGTCAGGCCACACCTAGAGTACTGTATACAGGTCTGGAGGCCTCATTTCAAGAAGGATGTAGAGCTGCTGGAACGAGTACAGAGAAGGGCAACAAGATTAGTGAATGGAACAAAGGGGTGCTCTTACGAAGAAAGGCTTAAGTTTTGCAAATTACAGTGTCTGGAGACTAGGCACCAGCGAGGTGATCTGATAGAGGTGTATAAAGCCTTGAATGGTTTAAGTATGCTGAATGCTGATGGGATTCTTCCTCTAGCTCAGAAAAATCACCTGAGAGGGCATAAATTCAAATTGAGGAAAGACAGATGTAGGATAGACGTGCGGAAATTTGCCTTTAGCCAGCGGGTGGTTGGTTGGTGGAACAGACTCCCATCCCTTGTGGTGGAGGTTGATAGCCTTAATAAGTTTAAGGCTCAGCTGGACAGGTATTTTGAACGAACAGAGGGGTGAAATGGAAGTGGGTTTTTTTTTTTTTTTTTGGCTGATGCTGCATAAGTTGCTTTCTTGCATCAAATGCCTCTACTAATGCTAATGCTAATGCTATCAACTTCCACAATGACAGATGGAAGTTTGTTCCAGCAATTAACCACCCGCTGGCTAAAGGCAAATTTCTGCACATCTATTCTACAGCTGTCTTTCCTCAATTTGAATTTATGCCCCCTTAGGTTCATAATCTGAGCAAGTGGAAGAGTCCCATCAGAATTCAGTGTGCTCAACCCATTTCCCATTCAAGGCCTTATACACCTCAATCAGATCATCTCGCAGGTGCCTAGTCTCCAGCTGCTGCAATTTGCAGAACTTAAGCCTCTCTTGGTAAGAGGATCCCTTCATTCCCATCACCAATCTTGTTGCCCTTCTCTGTACACGGTCAAGCAAATCTACATCCTTCCTAAAATAAGGCCTCGAGACCTGTAAGCAGTACTCAAGGCCTGGCCTGACCATTGCCTTAAAAAAAAGAGATAATCACCTCCTTTTCCCTGCTAGCAAAATTCCTGTATATCATTGAGAAAACCCCCATGACCTGCTCTTGCAGCCTGTCTGCATCACTCAGAAAACTTCACATTGACTGTTCACACACATTTACCCAGGTTGGTCATGTGAATGATCATAGACATTCACATGACCAACCTGGACAATTCACAAAGCAATATCAATACAAAAAAAAAAAAAAAAAAATCATGATCTACCTCCTCCCCCATAACACACCTGTGTACCAAAATAAAACACTACACAACCAGTTAACACAGAAACTGAAAGTACAACAATGTCCGTCACCACAGGGATTTGAAGATTGAGAGGCATCACACGAACTTTGGCCACCAATAATAGCTGGTTGGGATCTCAAAAGAGCAATGTGAACGCTATTAGGTCCATATGTTACGTTACACATGAACAGAACTATGGGATCCTGAACACAAAATCCACCAGATTCACACTTTCTTTGTCATACAGTCTGTGTCAGATGGTGAACTCAAGGTCTAAGAGGCAGAATTTCACAAACACTCACGTGTGCACGCGATGTTTCCGATTTTGATATTTTTTTTATTCAGAATTGCTTCAAGCTACACTCAAGAAACACATACCAGCTGAAAGATCAATTCAGTAAGTTTTTTTTTTAAATTTGCACTCGACTGCCAGTTTTGCATTCTATCCAGTACGCAGTGCTACATTCGCCAGAATGTCAAAATGGCGACCGGGCCCAAGAAAACGTTCTGGGTGTTAGCATTTCATGCAACAAAATTGGTTGCTACAGGATTTCTTTTTGTGGGAGCTATGCGAAGGACAGTGTGTACATTCCTCCACACGGAACACAGAAGACTTTGGTAAAATTGATCGGGAAATGAAGCACAGCATGTGGCATAAGATTGAATATCGCTATGATATCGTTTGAGTTACTCATGGTGCTCACATTGAACTTTACCAATGACTTTATGTACCTTCATAAAATTTATTAAATTGATCTTTAAGCTAGTATGTGTTTCATGAGTGTAGCTTGAAGTAATTCTGAATAAAAAAAATATCAAATCGGAAACATCATTTACGGATACCCTGTATATATTAGCATTAGTATAGGCATACAATGCAAGAAAGCAAGCTTATGCAGCATTAGCCTAAAAAAAAAAAAAAAAAACACACCCTCCCATTTCAACCCTCCATACGTTCCAAATGCCTGTCTAGCTCAGCCTTAAATTTATTTAGGCTATCAACTTCCACAATAGAAGATGGAAGTCTGTTCCACCAATCAACCAGCTGCTGGCTAAAGGCGAATTTCCGGACGTCCATTCTACAAATGTCTTTCCTCAATTTGAATCTTTGCCCCTCAGGATCTTAATCAGAGCAAGAGGAAGAATCCCATCAGCATTCAGTTTGCTCAACACATTCAAGGCCTTATACACCTCAATCAGATCACCTCGCAGGTGCCTACTCTCCAGGCGCTGCAATTTATTAGTATTATCATTAGCCATATGGTGCAGGGAAGCCCAAGGCTTTTGCTCTACCAGCCAAAAAAAAAAAAAAATTGGAGTTACCCTGAGAGAGAGAGAGAGAGAATTTAAGCCATTTCTTGGTAGAAGCACCTCTTTGTTCCCCTCACCAATCTTGTTGCCCTTCTTTGTACTCGTTTGTTTGTTAATTTGATTTTAAGGAGCATTAGCGACTAAGGCCATATTGCTCCGGGAAATGCGGTGGTCATTCCCTGACCTTTCCGCATCCTCCGTATTTGGTGGTGACGGGCTCGAACTCCGGTCTAATCAAGAAGCGTGTGCTACACACCGCTGCTCCTTCCCACCTGGCTACGGAGGCACCCTTTGTACTCGCTCTAGCAACTCTACATTCTTCCTAAAATGAGGCCTCCAGACCTGTACACAGTACTCTAGGTGTGGCTTGACCATTGCCTTGTACAAAGGAATAATCACCTCCCTGTCCCTGCTAGTAATATTCCTGTATATCATTTACAAGACTCCATGACCTGCTCTGGCAGCCCGTCTGCACCGCTCAGCAAACTTCGTATTTGACTGCACTATTAACCACAGGTCTTTTTCACTTTCCACTTCCCTGAGTGTAGCACCACAGAGTTGGTACATTTCTCTTGCATTATTGCTACCCAAATGCAGTACTTTGCATTTGTCAATGTTAAACTTTAGTTGCCACTTCTCAGCCCATTTTCTCAACTTATCTAGATCCGGTAAGCAGTAGCATACTGCATTAACAACTCTGTCAACCTTTGTATCATCTGCAAACTTGGACATTAATCCTGATATACCTTCATCAATATCATTGATGAATACAAAAAACAACAATGGACCCAGCACCATACCCTGGGGAACTCAACTAATGACATTTGTCCACGAAGAGCAGTGTCCATTGATTACCACTCTCTGTCTCTCCCACTCAATCATCCCTTTATCCACTGTAGCAACTTACCCTTAATGTCATACCTCTCCAATTTGTACAGCAGTCTTCCATGTGCAACAGTATCAAAAGCTTTCCTAAAATCCAAGTATATGATGTCAAAATTATTTTTGACATTCAGTTCCTTTGTAACCACATCATAGTATCCATTCAAATTGGTCAGACAAGAGCTCCCTTTAACAAACCCATGCTGTGTCTTAACTATTACTGCAGTCTTGCCTAGATGATCCTGCAATGCTTTTTTAACCAGCGACTCCATTATTTTCCCCGGAACAAAAGTTAAACTAACAGGTCTATAGTTGCTTGTGTCACCTTTTGAGGCCCCCTTTGTGAATTGGTGACACATTTGCACACCTCCAGTCCATGGGGACCACCCCTGAGTCCAAGGAAGCTCTCATAATTAAGGCTGAGTTTGCTTACTTCCTTTGCTGCCTCCTTTAATATAACCCGATACATTCCATCCACCCCAGGTGCCTTCTGTATGTTTAACTTCAACAATTTCTCCTACACTTTGCTCTCAGTTATTAGAAAATCACTTAGCTTCCTA
The DNA here is from genome assembly GCF_048544385.1 of Mastigoproctus giganteus. Classification (NCBI taxonomy): domain Eukaryota; kingdom Metazoa; phylum Arthropoda; class Arachnida; order Uropygi; family Thelyphonidae; genus Mastigoproctus; species Mastigoproctus giganteus. The sequence goes on from NC_143583.1 coordinate 104,892,814, forward strand.
TTAGAGTTTGATAAACTTCTGGCATTCCTCTCATTGAATAACTCCTCACATGTGAATGTAGATGCAAAATACTCATTAAGTTTATCAGCTACCTGAGCATGATCATCAATAGTCAACCCATCTATGTTAAGTGGTTCAATCTGATTCATCTCTTACCTTCTAGAGTTTACATAAGTAAAGAACTCTTTGCTATTTTTTTTTGCATCCTTTGCCAAAAATTTCTCATAACCTGCCTTCATCTGCCTAACCTCCTTTGTCACTTGATTACAGACAAGCTTATATCTGCCACAGGCTTCTGTGTCACCTGATAATTTATATGCATACTATACATTTTTCTTCTCTGCCATGAGCCTCATTAATTCATCTGACATCCATTTAAGCCTGAAGTTATATTTCTTAGTTGGAATGAAAATCCTAGTAGCCTCCAAGATTAAGTCCCTGAAGGTTTCCCATTTAGAATTCAACATTGGCAACGTCATCAGTTGATCCCACTGTACAGAACTTAAAAATTGTCTGAGACCCCTGCAATCACCTTTACGAAAGCAAAAGCCCTTCCCATTAGCCTTGATAGTAGTGACATCTTTAAGTAATTCCCATATCAGTACATTGTGATCACTGTCACCCAGTTGTTCGTTTATCTTCAAATTCTTAATACATGAATAATCACTGCTGATAATCAGATCAAGAGTATTACTCCCTCTGGTTGCCCCTCAAACATGTTGCTATAGACAACAGTCATCCAATTAATCCAAAAAGTCTTCTTAGTGTGCGTGTGACCAACTCAAAAGTTCCAGTCAATATCTGGAGAGTTAAAATCCCCCATTATAAGACATTCTGATTTACTGGCCCACTCTATTTCTCTGCACAACTGTTCATTATACTCATCAGATTCATTAGATCAATAACACACACCTACTCTCATTTTTCCTTTACCTGTGCTTGTGTCACACCAAACAGACTCAACATTGCATTGTTCATCAACATCAGTTGGATGCACTCCCTTAGATTTTGTGTGTTTCTTAACTAACTGCATAACTCATCCTCTCTTCCTGTCTTGTCTATCTTTTCTGTACACATTGTACTCCCAAAATTCCAATTCTGACACCATGTCTCTGATATGCCAACAATATCTGCCTTTGATGTCTTGACTAGCACGTCAAGCTCAACAAATTTATTAACTATACTCCTAGCATCAGTGTACATGCACCTGTTTCTACTCTTAGTTACCCTAACACAGCCCATGTATTTAAATATGCACCTGTTTCTACTCTTAGTTACCCTAACACAGCCCATGTATTTATTTGTTCCACTACGACTCCCAGCAGTCCTGGAAATCTCCTTTGCCTTGCTTTCCATGCTGATACTCATTTTAATAGAATCAGTGCAAGAATCACTTTTGCTTCTGCCTGAGACCACTGTTAACCTTTTAGTCGTGAATTCCCCCAAGCTAGCAGTTTTCTGACCCACCTAACACTGCCTCGATAGCATCAGCAAATATTCTTGCACCTTCTATTAAAGTATACCCCATCCCTGTAGAAGCAGTCTTTCTTGTCAACAATCACAGACCAGGCTGAAAAAAATTCTACCTCTCGAGCCTTGCCCAATCTCTCCAGGGCCAAGTTTATTGACAAGGCTCTCATCCTATACTCCTTCCTATCGGTGTCTGGGCAGAATTGCAGATACTTTCACATCCAACCCTATCTTGTGACTTTTTCTCAACATTGACCTGAATTTGTTGAGTAAATCTGCAGAACTCTTACTCTTAATGTCATTAGTTCCAATGTGTACAAAAATATCACCTTGTGTGCCCTTAAAAGATGATATCTGCTCCAGAATGTCATTAACTTTTGCCCCTGGCAGACATACCCAGATATATGTATAAAACGGTCAATTTTATAAGTTACTTCCCCCCCCCCTCCTTTTTTTTTTTTTTTTTTTACTTTTTTTCAACATTGACCTGTACTTGTTGAGTAAATCTGCAGAACTCTTACTCTTAATGTCATCAGTTCCAATGTGTACAAAAATATCACCTTTTGTGCCCTTAAAAGATGATATCTGCTCTACAACGTCATTAACTTTTGCCCCTGGCAGACATACCCAGACATATGTATAAAACAGTCAATTTTATAAGTTACTTTTTTTTTTCTTTTACAAATATTAAGCAGACAATTAGTTTTGGATTGTCCACTTAATATACAATCATCAAAGGCTACGTTAAGTTTTGCAGATATATTTATAACACAGTGAATGACAGAATGTGCTACAGTAAAGGAAGGCATTGGCTATTCTTGCCTCACTGAAAAAAATGTTTAAAAAGAATTGGATGAGAATAGCTACAGATGTAGGTATTCTTGTGGTAAGCCAAGTTCTGACAAGAGCAAAATTTCACAAGTTTCATGCAAACAAAAATCCTGAGATCATCTAATACCATAAATAAATTACAGTATAATAATAAAAATTGCAAACACAACTTCACTGTATACTATCTTTTTAAAGAGAGTAAAAACTAATTCAAAAGCAAATTCATTCTTCTGATTAAGAATGGATTTGCTTCCATTTGAATCATTCAGGTATCATTTTGTTGACGATATCAAGGTGGAAATCTTATATGTGAACTGTTTTTATTCTCTTTTTAAGGCCAGTGATAAATTAAATCTGCTTTATTGTTAATAAAATATTTTAACTGATGTAAAACGTAAAACTGATATACGCACAGCACATGTGGGCAGCACTATCTGTCAGTTACTTGACTGATTTGGATATCTGACATCCCAGTGTATTTATTTAACACACATCATGCAGGAATTACATCCTAGATGTGTGAAAAGATACTAAAAATGAACAAACAAAATAAATTTAATACAGTGCAACCTCAATATAATGCGTTACAAGCTAACTGCATTACAGCCAAAAAAATAATAAAATTTACCTATTTTTTTATATGAATGACTATGACTAAAAGACAAACTATTTAAGCAAAGCATTTTTACTGTAAGCAAATTTCATACTGCAAGTTTTTGTAAAAAAAAAAAAAGAAAAAAAAGCTTTCCTTTTCAAAGCCATTGGACTACATGCAGTTAAATAATAATAATAATGCCATAATTTAAGATAAAAATTCAAAACTGTCAATTTGTTATAGCAACTCCATGCTTTCAAATGAGCCATGTAGCTGTACACAAGAAAACTAATTTATAATACAGCACTATAAACAAACAAGGAACAGATCAGCTACATAATCAAAGTCTCATAGATAAGTATGTAATGTCAATAATATGGTTTTCGTCCTGTAAGTTTGTTTCCATGAATTTTTGTAAAGAAGTTATAGTAATTTCACTATACTTACTATTTTCTTTAGCTCACCATGCAGCACTCCAAAAAGCACTACACGATAGATGCATCTAAAAAAAATCACAGGGTGGTATTCTAACATACACTGCAGTGAGTGTTTTTAATTAGTGTACCAAACAAATGAAACTCATCTTCCTTCCCAATCTGCTCTTCAAGTCACAAACTAAGCTTAATAAGAATAAAATTTATCAACATTCAATAGTGTGAGTCATTTAGGAAAAGATGTAACTGTACATGCTTCTTTTAATGAACAAATTGCATGGTATGTTAATTCAAAGCAAGAGGTGGAGAGATTTTAGAAAGCAGGGTGGGGCTTTCTGAAATCTCTTCCAAAACTGAGGAAAACAAGAGTTATGTAAAATAGCCTAACAGTCACAATATAAAGATTTTAACTTTAAAAACGAATAATACAAGGGTACTTCTTTGTGCTGCTACAGGAAAAAGTTTTGTTTTAACCTAATAGGTATCCTTAGATTTATGAAATTAATGTGTTACATGAGAAAGCACAGAAGCAGTGCAGTAAAAATCAATTCAAAGAGTGCAATATATAAAAATAATTTAAAAAAAAAAAAATTATTCAGATATAAAAATACTATAGCACTTTAGTATACTATGCACTGAAAAATGAAAAATTGCCTGTGTTGGATTTAATCTGTTTAAATTCCATACAGTAGTTATGCTTACCAGCTTTTATGTAAATATTAATTTATTAATAAACTAAAAAGTAAAGTTATGCAAATGTGTTTTTCTTAAGCAATTCAGTATTTTTACTTTATGAATGCACAAATAAATTTAACATTCATAACATTACCAATGATTTCTTGCACACAGAAATTAATTACCGTACCTGGAGATATCTGCCTATTTCTGATATTTTTTGGATCTGATTTTTGGATTTTCCGAAGAAGACTTACAATGTTATTCTTTTGTACATCAGGAGGAAGATCTGTTTAAAGAAATCAAAGCTTACTTTTCTAATATTATGAATCAAAGCATGTAAGAATGCAGTGGAGCAACTTCTTGAAGTCTAATAAAGTGAAGAAAACTATTCAGTACGTCAGACCACAGTCCTGTCTAATCAATTACACTAAAATTTCTAAGTACATTTTTGAAATGCATGTTTATAATTTTACATGTTCTGGTATAAAATAAAAATTCTTTGTTAAGAATATTTGCCTTGTTAGCCATTTCTTTTTTTCTTCCCATCCACCTTATATAACTTTATCTCCTGTGAGAATAGTCCATTTTGTAAAAGGGTGTGGCATAATAACAAAAGCATTTAACAATTTTAAGTTTTTTTTTTTTTTTTTTTTTTGTTTGTAAATTAGTTATGGCAACAATTTTTTTAAAATTTCTTTGAAATTCAAAATTATTTTTAATTTGGGTAACTTTTCTTGTTTTTTTTTTTTTTTTTTCCCTGTTCACTGTAATTCAAGTTTAAACTTTTGATATTAAACTTCCCATACCCAATGCAGTGAAGTGTTTTTTCAATCTAGACTCTGTTACTGTTACTCATTAATTATCCAAATAGATATATTCTACTCACAATGGCCTAATACAGGGGCAGCTTTTTTTCACTGGAAAGTTGAATGTTAATCCAAGGAGTCCTCACCAGGCTAAAAATTATATATTTCTCATATTGCATGTAAAGAAGTAATACAAAAATTTTAATTTCTTTATATTTACCAATATTTTAAAAACCTATGAGGAAGCAAAAACAATTTATTTTAAATAAAAACATTGCATTTATTCATATTTACCAATATTTAAAAAAATGAAAAGGGAATATAATGGATTTTTTATGACTGTTCTTAACCAAGAACTTGATGTTTGGTTTCGGTATTGTTGTCTTTAACTTCAATTGAGAACAGTGATTTGTCATCTGTGATTGCAAACAAGACTTGATTATAGTCATATGTGAAAATGTTGATTCACCATAGGTTTTTCCAAAGAAAAAGAATAAATAATGAGCATGTTAATGCAGTCTTGGAAAGCATTCTTCTAAAGTTCAGCGGGGTCCATTTTGCTGTCTTCTGAGAACTCAATCCACTTCAACTACAAATTTTCAGGTGCATTGTGACATCATCCATATATGGCTGAAAAGTTAACCTCAGTGTGACATGCTTTTCAAAATCTTGAAACTCGTCATTGTACTCAAGGCATTTATGGGTAACTATACATTTCTTTATTGTTAAATTTCATAATAAATGAAATTATTACATGAAACCCCAGAAAGTCAGAACTGTTCTCAATTGTAAATCTTTATTAACTATGTTATTAAAATCATATCACAGTTTGAGTATATTTAGGCAAGTAAGAAAAAAGGCACACTGAGTCACAAAAGGAAACAAGTTTGCCAACCCTGGTCTAACATGTACCACGAAAATGAAAAAGATGATTTTCATATTCTAACTCAATGAAATCTTTTTCAAGAAGAGAAGCTTCTAATTTATGAATAAGGCATTTTTGTTATGTAAGCATCAACTAAATTATTCAAAACAAAAAAAGGTAATGTACTAAACTAGACATCTTCCAATTAATTTTACTGATAAGATAATAATAATAATAAAACTGGCTATAGATTTTTTAGAGTCACCTATTAAAATATGCACCTCTCACAACATCAAGACTCCCAAGTAAACATTAAATACCAATTAGTATTATGTCAGTAGTAGCAAATGATGTAAAGAGCTTATACAGCGTCAGACAAAAAAAGAAAAAAAAAAAATTATGCACATCATCTGTTCACACACACACACACACACACACACACACACACACACACACACACACACACACACACACACACACACACACACACACACACACACACACACACACACACACATCTATCAAGCAACCATACTTTTTCAATTTAAATTTGTCTCCCTGTGTACATCATTCAGGAAAGATTAAGGATACCATGAGTACTTAGTTTACTTAATCTATTTATGGCCTTAAAATACTTCAATCAGGTTGCCTCAAAGATGCCTAGTTTCCAGAAACTTCAATGTTCAGAGCTGAAGTCTTTCTTGTCAAGAATTCCCTTTTGTGTTTGACTAATCTTTGTTGCCATTCTCTGTACCCATTCCAACAGATTGATATACTTCCTAAAATGAAGCTTCCAGTCATGTATGTAATAATCAAGGTGTGGCTTAACCTTATACAATGGGATAATCACCTCCCAGTCCCTGCTAGCAAAATTCCTGTATATCACCAACAGAACTTCATGGGCAGTTCTAGGAGCCTGTCTGCACTTCTCAGAGAACTTGGTGTTGTACAATACCCCCCCCCCAGGCCTTTTTTTGTTCTCCACTACCTTAAATGTGATACCACACAAATGGTATATTATTCTGGGATTACTGCAAATCATATGCAGTACCTTGCATTTAACAAACAAATTTCAACTGTCACTTCTCAGTTGATTTGCTTAATTTCTTTAAGTCTTGTTGCAATATTGATTCCTGATTCCTGTCATTAACTAATCTACTAACCTTTGTATCATCAGCAAACTCAAAAATTAAACTTGAGATACTTTCATCAATATTGCTAATAAATATCAAAAACAATAAGGTGACCCATCACTGAAACCTGAAGGACTCTACCAATAACATTAGTCCAAGAAGAGTAGTGACCATAACTAACCATGTCTTCTGCCACTCAACCATCTATTTATTCACAGCAGTAACTTGTCCTTAATGCCACACTGTTCCAATTTGCCCAGAAGTCTTTCACACAGAACAGTATCAAAAGCTTTAATGAAATTTAAGAATATAATGAATTTTTGCTACTGCATCATAGTAGCTATCAGATTGGCCAGACAAGATCTTCCCTTAACACATCTGTGCTCTGACTGCCATATAACTGTTACTTTTTTAACCACTGACTCTACTATTTTCATAAGAACATAAGTCAAGCTTACAGGTCTGTAATTATTCACTTCACTCTGATTGCCTTTTGCAAATGGGGAGACACTTGAACTCATAATGATGACTAGAGATTTTCTTACCTCTTTTGCTACTTCTTTTAATGTAATTGGACAGTTTCGTCAATCCCAGATGCCTTACTCACTTTTAGCTTTAACAGTTTCTTTTCCACATTCCTCTCGATTATCATAAAATCATTTAGTTCCCAGTTATAACTTGGCATACTTCTGGTATCCCTAAAAACTTCTTAACAAGTGAAGAAGTTTTTAGAGATAGGATAAAAATCATAGTAATACCGGGGATACTAGATCAAGGAATTAATCGTAACTTCTATGATTATTTCCTGAATGCTTCCCATTTAGAATTTGCAGCTGGTCCCACTGAAAAGAATTTGAACTAAGACCACCGTAGTCACCTTTACTAAAGCAAAATACCTTCCTTTGACAGTAGTTATATCATTAAGTAAATCCCACATCAATACACTATGATCACTGCCATGTAATGGTTCCTTTATCTGAAATTTTTAATGCATGAAGAATTGAGGGCAAACTGCTCTTCAACAGCTTTACAACTGAACTTTGGTCCACAAATTGAATTATCACCAGACAAGTCCAGATCTAGCCTAGTAAAAGGCAGCCTCAGCTCAACAAGGGCACCTACAGTTGGGGCAGCTGATCTGCAGATCAGTCATGTTAATAAATAGAAATATCTGGGCATTAGCCTATATAATAAGGGCAACTTCCTGCCCCATATCAAATACATAAAAAAGATCAAATATTATATTAGCCTCATAGGAAAAGTGACCAGATCAGGCTGGGACCCCAAGAGAAAGGCACTATCCCTGATAAATACCATCTTCATTTCCATAGTCCCTATGGGGCTAGCATTTGGTTCAAGAGAACAGAAAAAGCAACCAGAAGAAAACAACTGGACTCCCTTTAGCAGCTTACCCTGCTGGTGTTATTTATTACATTTAAATTAACCGTTTAAACTGTTTTCGTAATTTTCTTGTTGGTAAATTGCATCTCCTTCTCAGTAAACTGATATATGGCCCACCTTATACATTTTTAGGCATGTTAGCATATATGCATAATGTGTCTATTGTTTTTACCATGTCCATCTGCATGTAACAACTTGACTCCCAGTGGACAAATTTTCATAAAGATAACTTAGGGCTTTTTAGAAAGATTTGTTGAGCCATACCAAATTTCATTAAAATCGGAGCAACAGAAATCCAGCAATTATTATTATTATTATTTTTTTTTTTCATACATACCACATAGACTATCCATATACTGGTATACTACAGCTGAATCACTGGATATTATGTTTGTTGCCATGTAGTGGGTTTGAAGAATGAATGACAATGTTGCAGAGGCACAGAAACAAAATTTTCTCCATTTGTGCACAAGTCATTGCTTTTTGTTCTTTTTTTCTTGTTATAAATCATGAATTATTACTATTTGCTAACATGACTAAAATGTAATGTATTAGTAATGGCCGCATGGTGCAAGAAAGCCTATGGCTTATGCTACACAAGACAAAAAAAAAAAAAACAAAAATGCACTGCACACATTAATTAACTTGCTACATATTATTAGGATGGTTTAGATAACCACTAGTTTTATTCCATCTATCTATCCATTGTACCTTGTAACTGTTACCCAATCATATGCATGAGTTGTGAGTGACATACAGTACTGAGATATTTGCTATACATGTGTTTACTGTTCCAATATATATTTTACAAAAATGAAGTTATTCTACAGCAGATGGAGTGACACTTAGGACGGAGTCCTTAGGGGAATGGGGATCTCCTTCTTAGCTGTAAATTCTGGAAAGTGCCTTGTATATGTGGACTTGGAGTGTTCAGTTACTCAAGAAGTTCTGATGAGCTTTGAGAGATGACCTCTGATATCAAGATCACAGCATCTTGGGGTATACCCAATGTCACCAAATTACGTAAAAAGATTTCTCAACAATGTAGCAGATTACAATCCCAATTTTGAGGAAGATATCTACTATTTTTGCTTATGTTTTGATTTTTTGGTCTGGGGACATCTGTTTTTTTTTCCCCAAAAGCCATAATGAACCATATATAGAATTTTTTGAGCATTAAAAAAATAATAATAAAATAAATAAATAAACCATACTGGCTGGGTATTTATAATATTTTCAAAACAACTTATAACCACAATCTCAAGAAAGCAAGGCCGTCAGAGTGATGCCAGCTTTTCAGATATGCATCAATGTAAATTTTATTGTACAGAGTAAAGGTATATCAAGTGAGTCATCACCAAGTACTTTTCCAGATCTTGAACTATCTTGCCTGCTTCTGACAATGATCAGTGATCTATTTTCTTTATGTAAATCAGTGGTCAGTAATCTATTTTCTTTATGTATATTTCTTCCTTATAAACCTTTAGTTCTTCATGAATGAAATGTTTCAAAGATTGTTACAAAGATTTCTGATGGGTTGGTAATATAGACTAAGGTTAGTATGAAATTCACAACTACTGAATGAACTCACACAGAACAGGTGTATAACAACCTATCAACTAATGACTAAATTCAGTTTATCAAAAGGAAGTGCAATGAGGTAGTTAGACACATGTGGTTACAGATCATTGAAATCAATGATTTCAATTCAACTCAGGAGCCTTTTTAAAGGTATACTAACAGAAGATAAAATAGGGGTGTTTCACTATGATCCTTATTCTTGAAAGTAATGGAGGCATGTAACTTTGAAGTGGGGGGAGCTTGAGAAACATTTTGACTTAGGGAGGAAAATTATGCTCCATCTTTCATAATCACTGCCAAGCAGAGCTTCTTCAGAATGATCTATATAGACTTCAGGGATGGTCAGAAAAATGGCAGCTATGCTTTAATCCAGCAAAGTGTAATACACCTGGGGAACAGTAACCCCAAAACAACTTATACACTTGGCAGAGTTGAGCTAATATCAGTAGTGGAGGAAGGGAACTTGGGTATTATGATATGGTCAGACATGAAGCTCTCTGAGCATTGTAGACAGGCTGCAAGGAAGGCCCATGGTGTCCTACTGATGATTTATTAAACAACTGATAGTAGAGGTAAGGACATCATAATCCTATTATACAGGGTGTCTCAAAAATATTGGTACAAACATTTAGGGGAGGTAGGTAACATCTAAAGGAATGTGAATCGCATAGAAACCCTTAACCGGAAACGTTACCGTAAGTCGGTAGACGGAGCTGTTCATCAGTTCGCGAGAGGGAAAATTTCAGGTTTACTAATTCAAGCAGTAGTCGCCGCACGAAGAGCATGCATTGATATACAAACTGTGAGCTGGCAGACATGCACCTAGCGTATGGATTAGCAGAGGGCAATGGACGAGCCGCTCAACGAATTTATGGAGAATGCTTCCCAGACAGACATGTACCAGACCATCGTTTGTTTGCGCGTGTGCATCAAAATTTGTGTGATTATGGGTCATTTAGAGGTAACAGGAGTAATGCGGGCAGAGCACGTTCGAAGCAAGCTCCCGCTATGGAAGAAAGTGTGTTGAATGCCGTCCAGAATAATCCTACTACCAGCACACATGCCGTCGTTCTCTGCCTTAGGAGCGTCTCGTTGCAGTATACAGCGTGTCTGGCACGACGACTCCTTACACCCCTTTCATCTCCAAAGGGTTCAGTTACTGTTCCCCCAAGATCATCCTGCACGTGTGGCTTTTGCGCAGTGATTTCTCCAAGAAAGTGTTAAAGACTTGAATTTTCCAGCCTATGTTTTTTTCACGGATGAGGCTTATTCAATCAGCACAATGCTCATGTGTGGGCTCACGACAACCCACACGATGTGTGCCCCCATGAGGCACAACATCGCTTCGCAATAAATGTGTGGGCAGGTATGGTCGGTGACTGCTTGGTCGGCCCATACCTGTTACCATCCCGCATGAACTCCGCTAAATATCGGATCTTTCTTGAACAAGTTCTACCAGAGTTACTTAACGATGTTCCAGCAAATGTGAGACGCAACATTTGGTTTAAACATGACGGGGCGCCTGCCCATTATGGAAGGTGTGTTCATGACCATTTGAACAGGCGTTTTGGGCGTCAATGGATTGGCCGTGGTGGACCCCATGATCACCTGATTTATCGAGCCTTGATTTCTTTCTGTGGGGGGCCCTCAAATCTATCGTGTATGAATCGCATGTGGAGACAGAAATGGATCTCGTAGCGAGACTCGTCTGCGCTGCTGCTACTGTCAAAGAAGCCCCAGGTGTGTTCGACCGTGTCCGCCAATCCATGCTACGTCGGTGTCAAGCATGCATCGCATCTCATGGTGAAACCTTCAAACATCTGTTGTAACATCATGAAATGCATCCATCTCGTACTCCATTGTTAATATTATGTCAAATAAATGTTTGCCACAAATTACTGTCTTGTGTCATTTCTGCTTCTTGTGCCTCTGCTACTACTTTCCCGTGACGTTTCCGGTTATGGGTTCCTAAGCAATTCACATTCCTTTAGATGTTACCTACCTCCCCTAAACGTTTGTACCAATATTTTTGAGACACCCTGTATAGACAAAAGGTATAAATTTGAAAAAAAAAAAATAAATAAATAAATAAAATAAAATAATTTTACAACAATTAGAGACAGTTCATTCACACCATAGAATTTTCCTACATTAAAATAGGCAGTACATCAAGTTGCCTACATGGGTGGTAGAGGCTGACGGTTTGGGGAAATTCAAAGGTCATCTGGGTAGTACTTTCGGGTCAGGGAAGCGCATAGGATGATAGGTTTAATTTCCTTTTCTTTTACTAATTATTATTATTTATTTATTTTATTATTATTTTTTTATCATTGTTTTATTCGGGGGGTTTTTTTTTTTTTTTTTTTGGCCGGTGCAACATAAGCCATAGGCTTTCTTGCACCATGCGGCCATTACTAATACTAATAAGCATTAGCAGGGCATATGATGCAAGGAAGCAAGCTTATACAGCATCAGCAAAAAAAAAAAAAAACCCTTCCCATTTCACCTATCCATTTGCTCCAAACGTTTGTCCAGCTTTTCCTTGAATTTATTTAAGCTATCAGCTTCCACAATAACAGATAGAAGTTTGTTCAGCGATCAGCTGTCTTTCCTCAATTTGAATTTATGCCCCCTCAATGCATAATCTGAGCAAGAAGAAAAATCCCACCAGCACTGAGTTTGTTCAAACCATTCAGGCTTATACACCACAATCAGATCACCTTGCAGATGCTGTCTCCAGATGCTGCACTTTACAGAACTTAAGCCTTTCTTGGTAAGAGCACCCCTCTTTGTTCCCCTCACCAATCTCGTTGCCCTTCTCTGTACTCATTTCAGCAGCTCTAAATCCTTCCTAAACTAGGGCCTGCAGACCTATATGCAGTACTCAAGGTGTGGCCTGACCACTGCCTTATATAAAGGGATAATCACCTTGTCCCTACTAACAAAATTCCTGTATATCATTGACAAGACCCGATGAGCTGCTCTGACAGCCTGTCTGCACTGCTCAGAAAACTTTATATCTGACTGCACAATTACCCCCAGGTCTTTTTCATTCTCTACTACCTTGAGTGTAGTACCACACAGTTGGTACGTTACTGCTACCCATATGTAGTACTTTGCATTTGTCAATGTCAAACTTCAATTGCCACTTCTCAGCCCATCTGCTTAACTTCTCTAGATCCTGTTGCAGCAGCATACTGTCTTTACTGAATTAACAACCCTGCCAACCTTTGTATCATCTGCAAACTTGGACATTAAGCCTGATATACCTTCATCGATATCATTGATAAATACACAAAACAACAATGGGCCCAGTACCGAACCCTGGGGGAATCCACTAATAACATTAGTCTACGTAGAGCAATGTCCATTTATTACCATTCTCTGTCGTCTCCCACTGAACCATCTCTTTATCCATTGCAGCAACTTGTCCTTAATGCCATACTGCTCCAATTTGTAAAGCAGTCTTCCACGTGCAACAGTATCAAAAGGATTCCTGAAATCCAAGCATATGATATCAAAATTATTTTTTTGCATCCAGTACCTTTGTAACCACATCCAGGGTCCTGAGCTGGATATCATCATTCTTCTGTTTCTTGGTGATGCCTTCTACTTCTCTCTCTCTCTCTCTTTCTCTCTCTCTCTCTCTCTCTCTCTCTCTCTCTCTCTCTCACTCACTCACTCACTCACTCACTCACTCACACACACACACACACACACACACACACACACACACACACACAGGGGGTAACTCGGGAATTTTTTTTTTTTTTGGCTGGTGCAGCATAAGCCTCAGGCTTCCTTGTACCATATGGCTAATAATAATAATAATAATAATAATAATAATAATGTTACATCCAGTACCAACCACAGTACAACAATTGTCCCAGCTATCAAAAAAAATGGTTAAACTGCTTAGATTAAGAACCCATTATGGGCCTTAAACCAGACCTGTAAGAGGGTTCTTAAGTTAATTCAATTAAATGCTCAGATAGAACATACAGTTGTGGATCAAATTAAGTTTAAAGCTGAGGAAAACAATATAGACATTCTGGTACTCTAGGAGCCCTATACCCATCAGGATAGGGTACAGGGATATCCCAGAACATATAGAATAATAGAATCCTCTCATAATACCTCATGGACTAAGGTAAATTCTCTGTTCATCCTTAGCAGTTTGTGCTCACATAATTAGTCAAACAGGATCCTTTCACGTTATATCTCTCTACTGCAGGCCAGGAGAGGATATAAATTCCAGCATACACTACCTCCAAAATGCATTGACAGTCCTTTCAAATTCTAAGATAATAGTCTCAATGGATGCCAACTGTCAGTCAAGCCTCTGGCACAGCCAAACAGAAGACAGACCAGGTACATATAATGGACAGATTCTAACAGATTTCATAGCTACCACAACCTTTCAGGTTTTAAACAGACCTCATAACCTACCCACCTACAGTAGTACACTGTGGGAAAACGACATAGATATAACCTAGGCCACCACCTCTATATCCAGCAAAATAACAGATTGGATTGTCCAAGAAGCTTGGACCACCTCTGACCATAGAACTATAACTTTAGTTTAAGAAGACAAATAGACATCAGTTAAAGCCACCTCAAGATATAATCAGATACAATTTAAAGAAAGTCAACTGGCAAATCTTCACAGATGAAATACAGAATCGACTACAGCAACAGCAGACTCAGATCCATAGCTACAATATAGCTCAAATGAACGCAACACAAATGTGACAACTATGCTTCAAAAGGCATGTAACCTAGCAATCCATAAAAGAAAACCAAGGAAGAATACTGTTCCCTGGTGGTGCTCTGAACTTGGTGTACTCTGGCGAAGGGTGCACCAGGCCAGAAAGCACTTTTAGAGAGCAAGAACAAATTGACCCCAGAATGAGGTTAATGCTCAGAGATTCCTATAGAACTCTCAGAAACCCATGCACTGCATTAATAAGGAATAAAAAGAAGGCATCTTGGCAAACCTTGGTGGGGACACCTGGTAACGCTGACGCTTGGGGTGTGGTGTACAGGACTGTCACCAACAAAATGCCAAGAGGTGATGTAGTGAACTCCACAATTAAGGCAGATGCAACCCCAACTCACAATTGGGCAGACTCTTCAACAATATATTAGACCACATCTTCCAGACTGAGGACCGGGTATAACCCAGGCTCAGAGTGACATTATAGCCAGCAATGTAAAATACAGTAATACATAGAACCACCCTTCTGTTGCAGTGAGCAGGATTCATGCACAAAAGGCAAAGTATCCAGATTTTGAAAAGGTACTTTTGGAATGGCTAATGATGATGCATGCAAAAAAAAAAAAAAAGTTTCCGTAGATCAGGGGTGAGCAACCTGCGGCTCGTGAGCCGCATGCAGCTCATTGAGCATGTAACTACGACTCTTTAACTTTTAGCCCACATGAAGCACAATTTGAAATGGAGTTAGAGGACTTAAAAATCAAGGACATGTGGGGTGCAAGACTAAAATGCCTTAAAATTAAATTGAGGATTTGGAGAGGCAAAAGGCTGTCCTTGCAGTTCTACACACATGGACAACGTTAGATGAGTTGAAAAAACAAGATCAAATTGTGTTCAATGTGCAGAGTAGCTTACCAGACACGTATATAAATTTGAAAATACTTGTGTTTGGACTTCTCTCAGTTTTTGGTTCAACAAATTTCTGCGGGCAAATATTTTCGAACATGAACTATATTAAAAATAAATCAAGAAACAGTCTGAACAATGAGAGTCTCTCAGCATGTTTAAAGAAGAAAATGACAGCATACTCACCCGATGTTGAGAGACTCGCTCAAGAAGTTCAGCAGCAAAAGTCACATTAATTCGTACCTAACTGGATGTTTGTTACATTTTTTCAGTATTAATAAATATTTCAAAATATATATTTTTTTAACAAAACACCTTCCCACTCTATTCCATTTCTTAAACCCCCACTCCTCCCAGCTTGAGCTGAGGTGCGGCTCTTTGGATCTTTTTTTAATTAGATCAAAAATGGCTCTTCACTTAAAAAAGGTTGCTGACCCCTGCTGTAGATGTAATCTTTAAAAGCCAAGGCTGAATCGTTTGTCGTTTGTGCATCGAATGGATAGTGAAGAATTTAAAAGTTCAGATGGATGGTTCTAGAAATTTAACTTATTTGGCTTGTCTTTCAAAAAAGTGTGGCAAAAGTGCAGCCATGGACATTGACGCTACAAAGGAATGGAAGGAAAATAGTTATAAAAATGTTTTGCTGACATACGAGCACAAGGACATCTTCAATGCTGATGAAACTCTTTAATCACTGGGAAAGACCAGAAGACTCGATGCTTAAAAGGATTGAAGACATTACCGACTATATTGAGCAAACCAAAAGATGTCACAAATCTAAGAAGAATGGATCAAAGACTTAGATTCGCAGAATGAGTGAGAAGAATAGAAATATTTTGCTGTTTGTGAATAACTGCACCTCTCATTCCCAAGTAAACAACCTATGCGCAATCACTGTCAAGTAGCACCAAATAGGAATTCTTCACATATATAAATGCAAAGAGAAGGACAAACCACATTAGACCCTTATGTAATGGACGTGGGATAGTATTAGATACTCCAGCTGAAGTGGCAGATGAACTCAACAGTTACTTTGCATATTTTTACAGAAGAAAAACCCTTTGTATCAATGAGTTATTTTTGGAGTGAAGTTGAAAAAAATGCAATTAATGATGTTGAATTTTCACATGTTTTTTAATGAAAAATCTTTCAAGTCTACATGCCAGTAAGGCTCCTGGGGTTGATGGCATATACCCTATAATCTTAAGGGAGATGGCAAGTGAGTGCATTGAACCATTGAGGCTAATTATAGGCCTAATGACTGATCAGTATAATAAGGAACTATACAGGGAAATAGAGTGGGCCAGTAAATCAGAGAGTCTTATAATGGGGGATTTTTATTTCCCAGATATTGACTGGAATTTGTGGGTTGGTCACTCATACACTAGCAAGGCTATTGTGGATTTATTGGATGATTGTTTTCTACATCAGCATGTTCAGGAGGCAACTAGAGGGAGTAATACTCTTGATCTGATTATCAGTACTGATTCTTCATGCATCAAGAATCTGCAGATAAAGGAACAACTAGGTGGCGGTGATCACAGTGTGCTGAAGTGGGATTTACTCAAAGAGGTAACTACAATCAGGGGTAAAGGGAAGGGTTTTTGCTTTCGTAAAGGTGACTACGGTGGTCTGAGACAGTTTGTTTGTTTGTTGTTGGTTATTTAGGAGCATTAGCAGCTAAGGCCATATTGCTCCGGGATATGCGGTGGTCATTCCCTGACCTTTCCGCATCCTCCGTATTTGGTGGTGACGGGCTCGAACCCCGGTCTAATCAAGAAGCGTGTGCTACGCACTGCTGCTCCTTCCCACCTGGCTACGGAGGCGCCTCTGAGACAGTATTTAAATTCTATACGGTGGGACCAACTGATGATGTTACCAACAGCAAATTCAAAATGGGAACCATTCAAAGAATTTATCTTGGAAGCTACTAGGCTTTACATACCAACTAAGAAATATTGTTCAAGGTTTAGGCCTAAATGGATGTCAAATGAACTAATGAGACATGTGGCAGAGAAGAAAAATGCATGGGATACATATAAATTAATGGGTGACATGGAAGCCTATGATAGATATAAGCTAGTCTGTAACAAAGTCACAAAGGAGATTAGGCAGGCAAAGGCAGATTATGAGAAATCCTTGGCAAAGGATGCAAAGAAAAACAACAAAGAGTTCTTTACCTACGTAAACTCTAGAAGGAAAGGGATGAATCAGATTGGTCCACTGGATACTGATGGTTCAACTGTTGATGATCCTGCTCAGGTGGCTAACAAACAAAATGAGTATTTTGCACCTACATTCACCCATGAAGAGTTATTCAGAGAGGGGAATGCCAGAGGTGAGTTAAACTCTGGCAGTGAGCTGGATGATTTTGTAATAACTGAGAGGACAGTGGAGGAGAAATTGTTGAAGATAAACATAAAAAAGGCACCCGGGGTGGATGGGATCTATCCAGTTATATTAAAGGAGGCAGCAAAGGAAGTAAGCAAATCTTTAACCATAAATATGAGAGCTTCTTTGGACTCAGGGGAGGTAGCCATGGAGTGGAGATGTGCAAATGTGACCCCAATTCAACAAAGAAGAATCAAAGGGCAACACAAGTAATTAAAGACCTGTTAGTTTAACTTCTGTTCCAGAAAAATTAATGGAGGCACTGGTGAAAGAAGCACTGCAGGATCATCTAGACACGACTTCAGTTATAGCTTGGACACAGCATGGTTTTGTTAAGGGAAAGTCTTGCCTGAACAATTTAATTAGATACTATGATGTGGTCACAAAGGAACTGGATGCAGGGAATAACTTTGATATCATATATTTGGATCTTAGAAAGGCTTTTGATACTGTTGCACATGGAAGACTGCTGCACAAATTGGAGCAGTGTGGCATTGGAGACAAATTGCTGCTATGGATAAAAGGATGGCTGAGTGGGAGAAGACAGAGTGATAATCAATGGACATTGCTCATCATGGACTAATATTATTAGTGGAGTCCCTCAGGGTTCAGTATTGGGTCCATTGTTGTTTTCTGTATTTATAAATGATATTGATGATGGTATATCAAGCTTAATGTCCACGTTTGCAGACGATACGAAGGTTAGCAGGGGTTGTTAAGGACACTAATGACAGTACGCTGCTGCAACAGGATCCAGAAAAGTTGAGCAGATGGGCTGAGAGGTGGCAAATGAAGTTTAACATTGACAAATGTAAAGTACTACATATGAGAAGCAGCAACTCCAGAGTGACGTATCAACTCTGTGGTACTACACTGACAGTGGTAGAGAACAAAAAGTGCCTGGGGGTAGTTGTGCAGGCAGATATGAAGTTTTCTGAGCAGTGCAGACGGTCTGCAAGAGTAGCTCATAGTGTCTTGTCAATGATATACAGGAATTTTCTAGCAGGGATAAGGAGGTGATTATTCCCTTATATAAGGCAATGGTCAGGCCACACCTTGAGTACTTTATACAGGTCTGGAGGCCTCATTTTAAGAAAGATGTAGAGCTGTTGGAACGAGTACAGGGAAGGGCAACAAGATTAGTGAATGGAACAAAGGGTTGCTCTTACGAAGAAAGGCTTAAGTTTTGGAAATTACAGTGTCTGGAGACTAGGCACCTACGAGGTGATCTGATTGAGGCCTATAAAGCCTTGAATTTAAGCATGCTCAATGCTGATGAAATTCTTCCTCTTGTTCAGAATAATCATTTGAGAGGGCATAAATTCTAATTGAGGAAAGACAGATGTAGGATAGATGTGTGGATTTGTTATTTGGTTTTTAGGAGCATTAGCAACTAAGGCCATATTGCTCTGTGAATATGCGGTAGTCATTCCTGACCTTTCCGCATCCTCCGTATTTGGTGGTGACGGGCTCGAACCCCGGTCTAATCAAGAAGCGTGTGCTACGCACTGCTGCTCCTTCCTGCCTGGCTACGGAGGCGCCAGATGTGTGGAGGTTTGCCTTTAGCCAGCAGGTGGTTGGTTGGTGGAACAGACTTCCATCATTTGTTGTGGAAGTTGATAGCCTAAATAAATTTAAGGCTGAGCTGGACAGGTACTTGGAACGAATGGAGGAGTGAAATGGGAGCGTTTTTTTTTTTTTTTTTTTTTGGCTGATGCTGCATAAGCTTGCATCATATACCTCTACTAATGCTAATACTAATTATGAGAGCATCACTGGACTCAGGAGTGATTCCGTTGGATTGGAAAAGTGTCAATGTATCTTCAATAAAAAGGATAGTTCTATTTTAAATTACTGGCCGGTCAGTCTAACTTCAGCAGTAGGGAGAATCATGGAGACAATAAGCAAGGACGGAATTAAGGATCATTTAGATAGAAATGGAATTCTGAAGGATACTCAGCATGGTTTTGTAGAGGGAAAATCATGTTTGACTAATCTGGTTAGCTATTTTGAGAGGGTCACTCAAGAGCTGGACTTTGGGAATAATTTCGACATTGTTTATTTGGATTTTAGCAAATCATTTGACTCAGTCTCACATGAGTGGTTAATTTATAAGTTGGAACAAGTTGGAATCACAGGGAAAGTCCTTAGATGGATAGCTGGATGGCTTCAGGGCAGGAGGCAGAGGGTTGTGATAAATGGTTATGGGTTGATGTAAGAGGTACGGTTCCACAAGGATCAGTATTAGGACCACTGTTGTTTTTGATTTTCATATATGACATCGATGAAGGGATAGTGGACATGATGTCTAAATTTGCAGATGATGTAAAGATTGGTAGAATAGTTAATGATCACTGCCAAGCTGAGCTTCTTCAGAGTGACCTAGATAGGTTTCTGGGAAGGTCAGAAAAATGGCAGCTATGCTTTAATCCAGCAAAGTGCAAGGTATTACACCTGGTGAACAGTAATCCAAAATAACTTATATACTTGGCAGAGTTGAACTAAAGTCAGTAGTGGAGGAAAGGGAGTTTGGTATTATGCCCACAAAGATATGAAGTTCTCCAAGCATTATAGACAGGTTGCAAGGAAGGCCCATGGTGTCCTATTGATGATTTATCGAACAATTGCTAGTACAGATAGGGACGTCATAATCCCATTATATAAGGCTATTGTTGGACCATACTTGGAATACTGAGTTCAAGTATGGAGACTGCACCTAAAGAAAGACATTGTGCTTCTTGAAAGGGTCCAAAGATGGCAACTTGTCTGGTGAGATTGGCAAAACGGCATCCATATGAGGAAAGACCTCAAATATGTGGGTTGCAGATCTGGGAAACTAGGCACCTTAGAGGAGACTTTATTGAGGTGTTTAAGGCTCTGAGAGGCATAATTAAAATGAATGAGGATGAAATTTTCACGGTTATAAATGGTTCTAGAACTAGGGGCCATAATTTCAAGTTATGAGGGGAAATGTTTAGACTGGTTTGCAGGAAGTTTTATTTTAGCCAGGCAGGAAGAGGTTGCCTACATGGGTGGTAGAGGCTGACAGTTTTGGGAAATCCAAAGGTCAGCTGGATAATTGGCTACGGGAGGAAGGGAAATGCATAGGTTGTCTATTCCTTTTTCTCTTATTAATTATTATTATTTTTTAAATTTTCTTCTATGTCTCAAAAGCAAAATTGAATGTGAAATTGACAACTTGTAGCATGTGTGTTTCAGCATGGGATGAAGTTGATGAAAAAGTGATCGGCAACTGTTTTAAACATGCTGGATATACAGCCTCGAATGATGTTAATAGAGGAAGAAGCAAGTTTCACATGCTTCTTCATCTATTAATTGTGAAGAACAGTCTGATAATAGGGAAGAAATATTTGAGCATGTGCACCATCACCTGAACTTGCAGGAAAACTTAAGCACTTCAAAGTTTATGCAGAAGTGGATGCGGTTTCAGGATATGCACGAATGAAGAGGAGGAACCTACTGTGGTTGAAAAAGTTTCAGTGAAAGATGCTTTCAGTGAAACATCAAGGATTAGAACTCGTATGTTGATTTTTTCAAGCACAGCCTACGTGTGAAAGTGAAATAACTGCTATTGTACACCTTCATAATTTTCTTTTAAAACGTGCTCTACTATCGAAATACAGCATGTTTTTACAGATTATTTTAAAGTACGAAACAATTCTCTTGTTTGGTCTTGATAGGTATGTAGTCTATGTGGTGAAATTTCCAATTTAATTGTAACCTTACTGCACTCCACAATCAATGAAAAATTTACAATCATAATTTTCTTGTTTAATACTGCAGTACATATTATAAGATTATGCTATATTATATTAGAAGAATTACACAAAATGTTCAAGCTGTATTTGTTTTGTTGCTGATTTTATGAACAATCGATATGACATCCTTCCAAAATAATGACCATTTTTCTCATCCCCCTGGGGGAATCGTTATATAGAGCTTCAACTGTACTAAAATAAAACTGTGTGTATAGAGAAAGAGCCTCTATATACACACTTGATCTTGAACTGCAATTAACATGCTACAAACATTTTACAGGTGGGCTTGTTAAGCTCTATGCAGCCATTGCCACATTAGTAAAGGCATATGTTGCAAGGAAGCCACTTATCTGGCATCAACCCTTTAAAAAAAAAAAAAAAAAAAAAAACTGTCTGACATAAGGCATGTGGCCTTATGTCAGCCAGAGACTAAAATTAATGATGTTCTAGAAAAGCTATCTTTTAAGGGCACAAAGAGGTGATATTACTGCACACATTGATACTAATGATATTAAGATCTGAGGATTTAATTAACAGGGCAACGTTGGCAACAAATGCAAGTTAGGATTGAAATTGAAAGTGTCTACAATTTGACACAGACTTGATAGAAGGTAGCAGACAATGAAAACCCTATCAATCAATCCAGTCTCGAAGGGGCTGTGCAAGGCTTGTGGGGTAGAATTTTTCTCAGCAGGGTAGGTGCCTGTTAACAAGAGAGAGTTTTTACAGGGATGGAATACACTTAAATCAAAAGGGTGCAAGAACATTTGCTGACGCTAAGGAAGCAGTGTTAGGTGGGTCAGAAAACTGCTAGCTAGTGGAAATTTTTTATTTTTTTTTAGTTGTTGGCGCATCGGCTTTTGTGGCCATAATGCACCTCCCAAGGTTTTTGCAGTACTTTGATCCAAGCCCGAGGCGGGATTTGAACCCGCGACCTTTGGGTTGCCAGGCAGGCACTTTACCCACCTGGCTAGCCCGGTCGGCTAGTGGAAATACACGGATTAATAGATTAACAGCAGCCACAGGCAGAAGTGTAAGTGACTCTTGCACTGCTTTTACTGGAATGTGCAGCAGGCTGGAAAGCAAAGTATCAGGGATTTCAATGCCTGTGAGGGTTCTCATGGAACAAGAAATACATGGGATGCATAAGGATTATTAAGAGTAAAAACAGGTGCGTATATACTTGTGTGTACACTAATGCTAAGGGCATAATAAATAAAATTGATAAATTTGAAGTACTGGTCAAGTCATCAAAAGCAGACATTGTGGGGACACGGTGTCATTCAGATATAAGGGATGCAGAATTTGCCTTGGATTTTAAAAAGCACAAAATCTAATGCAGAGCATCCAGATATTGTGGGTGGCCAGTGCAATGTGGGTTTAGAGAGACAATCACTGGGAAAACTAAAATAAGAGTAGGAGTGTGTTATAGGCCTAATGACTGTGACGAATATAAAAAATTATATAGACATATAGAGTGGGCCAGTAAGTCAGTATAATGGAGGATTTTAACTTTTCAGATATTGACTGAAAAATGTGGGTTAGCCACGCATACAGTAGCAAGACTTTTTGTGCATTTATTGGATGACTATTTTCTACACCAGCATGTTAGACAGGCAGTGAGAGAAAGCACAACTCTTGATCTGATTATCAGCAGTGACTCTTCATGCATTAAGAATCACTTCCATCCCTGCAAATTAAATTAAAGCCCGATTAGGTAGAAGTGATTACGGTGTATTAATGTGTATTTACTTAACCCTGAGTTAGGAGTGCAGGGTCCATTAGAACCCAGACAATATTTATATTTCAGAAATTTGTGCTCTTTATTTACTCCATCCACACAGCTGAAACTTATAACATCTGTTTTCAAAAAATGTTTTCTTTGATTTCTCCAATGAAAATTTCCAGAAAGCTCTTAATTATCACATAGTTAAAAAATTATTATTAGCCATATGGTGCAAGGAAGCATGAGGCTTATGCTGCACCAGCCAGAAAAAAAAAATTTTTGAAATACCGAGAGAGAGAGAGAGAGAGAGAGAGAGAGAGAGAGAGAGAGAGAGAGAGAGAGAGAGAGAGAGAGTCAGTCAGAAGTAGAAAGAAATCACCAAGAAAGAGAAGAATGGTGATATCCAGCTCAGGACCTTAGGTGTACCAAGCCCATACTTGCCAGATGTGAGCCCCTGGGGTCATTCATGAATTAAGTTAAACCCAATTATATACATGTGTTGACTGGCATTTATCACTTAAAGTTATTGATAGCATGCTGAATTTACTGCTGCACACTATCCTCCAATTGGTAATGTTCTCTGGTTTTGTGACACTGAAGCATTGTCTAGAATCAAACTGTTGACAAGCATGCTTCACATTTCATTCAGCAGGCCTCCTATTAATGAAGGCTGTCATCCAATTGCAGGTGTCATTGAAGCACATGGATTTTTCAATTTGTAATCCACTTGCTGAGAGGTCTAAAGTGAGTTTTAATTTCAAAAATTAATTAAAAATATGAGAGGCACTGCATCTGAGTGGTCAGGAGCGGGAGTGCAGTACCACATACTCTTTGAGTAGACCAGGGTTCAAGCTCCTGACTGCTAAATATGGTCAATCTGCCAACCTGCACTGGACCAGCATGGCAGATTACGGTTCATTTCCCTCAGCATGAATTGTTGAGGAGGCTTCCATCCTGCAGTGGGTTGATAATGGCTGCAGTTTACCTTTTTACCTTTATGAGAGGTATTTGAAAAGTTCATGGCTTGAGTATGAAATGGTACTGATGCAGTTTTAAAAATTTCTGCACTTAATATATGACACCTGCAATAGTAACCCATCAAGTTTCATGCAGTTTCTATGTCCTTTTTTAATTACAGGTCCTGAAGTCAACAACGCTGAGGAAAGATGGACAAAATCAGACACAGTGCAGTCATTTGGAAATATTTGGAAAAAAGGGACTAATGCCAAAGGCAATTCGTAAGGGTGTGGTTACAACATTGGGAGAGGATGCCCCTTCCTATTCCATGCTTAAGAAGTGGGCAGAAGAATTTAAATGAGAGAGGGAGAACCTGGAATATGACCCGTGCTGTGGAAGACCTGCAAAGTCCAGAGGTTGTCGACAGTGTACATGATCTGGTGATGAGTCATTGAAGAGAGACAATTCAGTACATTGCCAGCATCTTGGGCATCTCATCTGAATGTGTGTATTATGTAATAATAAAGGTTTTTGGAACGAAAAAGGCATCAGCACGATGGGTCCCAAAGTTGTTGAAAATAGATCAAAAACACACAAGTGACACAAGACTTTGGGATGAGTGACTGCTTTTGTAAATTTGTATATCTCCATTTATACCATTTTATGGCTCTTACTAAGCCTCAGGTTCCCTTTATGTTCAGACAAGTGACAATTTTAGCTTTACAACCAGCAGGAAACAAATAATTAATACCTGTTATACAGGTTAATTACTGGGGCAGGATATAAAATTTAATAAATAGGGTAAACTATTGCTCTTATCATAATTCACTGATCTACTCATAAGCTTATATCAATGCAAGTCATTTTGTGTAATTACTTCATATACTCAATATCCACTACAAAGAAACCCATTATATGGTGTACTTACTTGAAATGCTTTCTTCAGCAAATAAAATAAGCTCAAGCTTCAAACATCATACTGATTATTTCTCACTAAACTACCCATTAGAGAAAAAATCCTCTGCACTTTTCAATAAAATTGTGTGCCGAAGATTATGTGTACCATGTACTATCTACAAGACCACGGCATAAGAACCCTAAGCAAATTATAGCATTATGCTTATGTATTTAGAAGTGCATAGATATAAATCATTAAAATTTACCAAAATATAATTAGTTTGTGATTAAAAAAATATCTTCCACATATATAAGTACCTTGCAGTAGAGTTTTATATCTTAAGAGAAGTGTTTTACGGTGAACTGCTAGTTGGTCAACAGTAGCTTGTAGATCGCATGACCTTTTCCTTAGTGATAAGATGTAATCTCTAACCTGCAATTAATTAATGTTTTAATTTATAAATCTATATAAATATCAGAAAAGCATCTGCATTTTATTCCTCACAGATCTTATATTTTAAATTATCAAAGCATATTAGCCAAACTATAAAAAATATTTAAAACTAGATAGAAATACAGTGAAATTTCTTATAAGTGGAGAAATGGGGGGGGGGCCTCATTATACTCAAATTAATGGTTAAAAAGCACATGTGATGAATAAAGAAAAGAAAATTCACTGTATATCTGCTGTATTCACTGCTTGCCGCTATCCAACATAATACTCTTCCAAAGACATAAAAAGGCGACTCCATAGCCAGTTTGTTTGTTTTGTTTTTTAGGAACATTAGCAACTAAGGCTATATTGCTAAGGTATATGCGGTGGTCATTCCCTGACCTTTCCACATCCTCCGTATTTGGTGGTGACGGGCTCGAACCCCGGTCTAATCAAGAAGCGTGTGCTATGCACTGCTGCTCCTTCCCACCTAGCTACTGAGGTGCCTCCATAGCCAGGAGCAGCAGCAGTGCATAGCACACGCTTCTTGATTAGACTGGGGATCAAGCCTGACCAAATACGGAGGATGCGGAAAGGTCAGGGAATGACCACCACATATCCCCGGAGCAATATGGCCTTAGCTGCTAATGCTCCTAAAAACCAAAACAACAACAACAACAAGACATAAAAAGAGCTTGTTTTTTTTTGTTTTTTTTTGTTTAGTTTCTTGCACACAAACATTACACAAAGGATGGTTGTGTCAACACTGATTAACTGTTGGCAATGCAACTCAGAAGTGGTTGAACTATGGATAAATAAATAAACAGAAAGATCAGTTTTATAATGCCAAGGATGCATTAAAGACATCGCTGCATACAGGGAGCAAAACTGAGTGACATCTTGCACAAAGTAAAAAAGGGAAAAAAAAAAAAAATTTATACAATCCTAGCATCATATTTCAAGTAATGTCAGCAGTAACACTGAAAACAAATATTTATTTCACACTGTTAATCTGTAAATATAGGGTGTCTCAAAAATATTGGTACAAACGTTTAGGGGAGGTAGGTAACATCTAAAGGAATGTGAATCACATAGGAACCCATAACCGGAAACGTCACCGTAAGTCGGTACACAGTGCTGTTCATCAGTTCGGGAGAGGGAAAATTTCTGGTTTACTCATTCAAGCAGTAGTCATCGCATGAAGAGCATGCATCGATATACGAACTGTGAGCTGGCAGACATGCACCCAGTGTATGGATCAGCAGGGGCCCACACGGTGTGTACCCACATGCGGCACAACATCGCTTTACAATAAATGTGTGGGCAGGTATGGTCGGTGACTGCTTATTCGGCCCATCATCATCATCATCATCAGCCATTTTCAATCCACTGCAGGATGAAGGCCTCTCCAGCAACTTTCGAGTTCCTTCTGTTTTCAGCAATGGCCATCCATTTACTACCCAAAAACTCATGAATTTCATCTATCCATCTCTGCCTTTGTCTCCCAGGTTTTCTTCTAGCTCCTCTTGGGAACCATTCTGTTATTTTCTTAGTCCATCTGTCATCATGTCTTCGAGCTATGTGTTCTGCCCAAGACCATTTTAGTTCTTTAGTTTTGATAAGAATGTCCTTTACTTGAGTTTGCTGCCTAATCCATGTGTTTCTCTTCTTATCTAATAGTCTGATTCCCAATATAATTCGTTCCATTCTTCGCTGTGTAGTTCTCAGCTTCTCTTCCATCCTTTTGGTGAGTGCCCAAGTTTCACTTCCATAAGTCATGGTGGGGAGTATACATTGATTCATTATTTTACGTTTCAGACAAACTGGGATATTGCTCTTCAGTATGTGACTATATTTCCTGAATGCTATCCATCCAAAATTTATTCTTCTCTTGACTTCCAGCCATTTATCATTATTACAGCTAATAACTTGTCCCAGATAAGTATATGACTCCACCTTTTCAATTACTGCTCCTTCAATCATTATTTCCCTTTCCGTGGCATACTTGTTCATCATTACTTTTGTTTTAGCCATATTCATCTTTAGTCCAAAATCCTTACTAACTGTGCATAACTGATTAAGATTTTCCTCTAATTCTTTTGGATCGTGGCTTATGACCACAATGTCATCTGCAAATCATAAATGGTTTAGGTACTCTCCGTTCACATTGACTCCTTTCTGCGACCAGTCTAATCTTCTGAAAGCTTCCTCAAGGGCAGCAGTAAACAGCTTCGGAAATATTGTGTCTCCTTGTCGAACTCCTTTCTCGATTTTAAATTTCCTACTGTCTTTGTCTAGTCTAATAAAGGAGGTAGCACTCTCATATATTTTCTTCAAAATCATAATATATGGGGTATCTATGCCTTGTCTTTCCAGTGCCCGAAACATTGCCTTATGCTGTATGGAGTCAAATGCCTTTTCATAATCCACAAATGCTAGGCATAATGGTGTTTTATATTCATTTGCTTTCTCCATTAGCTTGATATTACGTGAAGGTGATCCATAGTTGAGAATCCAGTCCTAAAGCCAGCTTGCTCTTTCGGTTGATTCTCATCAAGTATTCTTTCTAATCTGTTAGTAATGACCCTTGTGAACAACTTATAGATGTAGAATAACAAGCTAATTGGTCTATAATTTCCAATTTCTGGTTTATCTCCTTTCTTATGCAGCAAAACTATGATTGCATTATTCCACTGCTTAGGCGTCACACCTTTTCTAATGCACTTTGTGAAGAGTCTTGCCAGTTTTTGTGTTATGTCTCTTCCTCTCAATTTTAACAACTCTACAGTAACTTCACCTTCCCCTGGGGCTTTCTGATTCTTCATTTTCTTCAATGCATGTTCTATCTCATCAGGAAGAATATCAGGTATGTCGTATGTGTTGCTACTTTGCAATCCACCTTCCCCACTGCTGGCATCATTCCCTCGCTCCTTGTATAATTCTCTATAGTAGTCTTCTGCTATTTGAATTATGCCTTCTCTGCTGCTTATAAGTACACCATTGCTATTCTTCAGTTTCAGTATCATTTGTCTTTCTGTATTACTGCTCATGGCTGCTGATTTAAATCCTTTGTTTTCCTTTAATGCTTGTTCTACTTTTCTTGTGTTAAATCTTCTTATGTCCTCTCTGAGTCTCTTTCTAATGGCTTTGCATAACTCAGTATACTCAATTTTTTCCTTGTTAGTATTTATCTTGCTCTTCATTTTTCGCCTTCGATTCATCATATCAAGTGTTTCTTGACTAATTTTTTCTTTGGATTTCTCTTTCCCTATTCTTGGGCTTTATTACTTTCAGAAAGTTGTAATATTCCTCGTCGATATCTTGGTCCTGAGCAGTCTGCAGAAGCTCAAACTTGTTCTTAAGTTCCAGTACATACTGCTTTTTCTCCTCTTCTGTTATCTCAAAGACCTTCGTATTATTTACTCGAATCAGTTTTTTCCTTTCCTTTATCTATATCAAGTATACATCTTACCTTTCTGTGATCATTTCCAACATTTACCTTATTCAGGATGGTAACATCATTCACACAATATATCTTCTGTTAGTGAGGATGAAGTCGATTTCATTAGTTGTTAATCCATTTGGACTCTTCCATGTCCACTTTCTGTTCACCCTTTTCTTGAAAAAAGTGTTCATTACTGACAATCCTTGAGATTCTGCAAATTCCACAAGTCTTTCACCTCTTTCATTTCTTTCACCAATTCCAAAATTTACTATAGTTCCCCTTTCTGCGCTGTTTTGTCTTTTTCCAACCTTAGCATTGAAGTCCCCCATAATAATAGTGTAGTGGGTTTCATGCTCATCTAGAAGACTCAATTTCGGTGTACATTTCTTCAACCTCTTCATCACCATGCATGTTCTACCTCATCAGGAAGAATATCGGGTATGTCGTATGTATTGCTCATGGCTCGATGTTGGTGCATAAATCATTATAACCTTTAGCTTGTACCTCTTAGAAATCTTGAGTATTAGTCTTGACACCCTTGGTGATATACTTTGACTTGGTAATGTAGATTGACTATGACCTTACAGCCAATCAAATTTATAATGCTGATGAAACAGTGGTTTACTGGAAATGTTTGCACACAAAAACTTTGGCTGGAAACCAAGAACGAAATGCAACAGGGTTTAAGCTTAATAAGGAAAGAGCAACCGCTCTTATGTGTGCTAATGCTTCAGGTCAGCATAAAATTAAGCTTTTGGTGATTGGTAAATTTCAGCACCAACCCTTTAAAGGAATTGTGCACTTATCTGTGACCCATAAAGCCCAAAAGAATGCTTGGATGGATAAAGATATATTTTGTGATTGGTTTGTTCATGATTTTGTTCCATCAGTTCATCAGAACGTGAGAAAATTGGGGAAGCCTACTACTTCTCAAAAACTGTAGGGCCCACCCACATGAATTAAAATTAGTGTCTGATTGCAGAAATATTTTTGCATGCTACTTTCTACAAAACGTAACACCATTAATTCAACCCATGGATCAAGGAGTCATTAGGAACTTTAAATGTCACTATAAAAATGATTTTATGATGAAAATGATGCATAAGAACGTCAACCCTTCAGAATTTCAATGTTTTACAATCAAAGATGCAAAATTTTCACTGCGACTGCATGGAATGCAGTGAAGCCTGTAACTCTTTTAAGAGCGTGGCGAAAGTTATGCCTGATGTGATGTTTGCAGATCTACAATCTGATCAAAACGAAGATTTTGAAGGATTTCACATAAAGCTGAAGGCATCTGAAGTGAAAGAACAGATGGAAACTGTTAAATTATGTATGGAAGACAATCCTCTACGCAAATTTAATGCTGATGACCTAGAAGAGTGGCTATGCATTGAAGATGATGTTGAAGTTGCAGAGACTTTCACTGATCAATAAATTATTCAAAGCATTATAACTCCTGATAAGATAGAAGAGAATTATTCAGAAGAACCTGGTGAAGAAAATGACAAAGTTGAAGAAGAAAAGATATCTTGGGCTACTGCAGAAAAGTTCATTGAAACAGTTATTAAATTTATGGAAGAGAACCATAGCTTCAGTCTTCAGGATGTCATGCATGCACACATGGTGCATAATAATTTTATCACAAAGAAATTACAAAGTCATAACCAAGATGATATACGAAAGTATTTAAAGAAAGCAATAGAAGTGTCAAGCAGTGCAGCAGATAGAATAGAAGCTGCAAGTGTTCCATCCACAAGCAGTGCAACAGAAATAGCGGAAAAGAACAAATAAATATTTATTTGTTTTTCGAACTTGTATTTTATATGAAAATGTTTCGTTAATAAACTAAAACAAATAATTAATTTACATAAAATATGTATCTTCTGCTTTCATTTATATACTGTATTTTTCTTTTACATTGTTAATTTTTAAACGCAATTTCAAGCATTACACGCTCATTTTTTTCTTTTTTGTGGTGAAAATTTTTATGTTTACATCTTTGTCAGGTGTTGACTTTTTTTTTTTTTTTAAAACTGCTTGTTTCAATAAATGAAGCATGCTTTATTTGCTAATGAATAAACTGTCAAAATTTACCTGGTCTTCTCTTCTTTATTCCATCTTAAATTTGAATTTTAAAAGTACTGCCTGAGAACCTGGATAGAC
Source organism: Mastigoproctus giganteus (assembly GCF_048544385.1). Lineage (NCBI taxonomy): Eukaryota > Metazoa > Arthropoda > Arachnida > Uropygi > Thelyphonidae > Mastigoproctus > Mastigoproctus giganteus. The sequence continues at coordinate 104,924,025 of NC_143583.1, forward strand.
CCAGTCTCCGAGCAGTTCTGGATTTTCGGACTTTTACTGTACTGCATTTCCAAGAGAGGAAATTAGCTAAAAAATTATCTATATATTCACTTCAATATTTGGTATTCAGCTGCAGAGTAATTTTTGTAAAAAACAGGACTCGTTAGAGACTAATTACCATAGACACCCAGTTTCTCTCCTCAGCTAGAGATGCAATAAAAGAGTATGTATGTATTTGTGTAGGGTGGCACCTGGAATGTTAGTTCATCTCCACCTTGTTTCACAGGTGGAGATGAACTACAAGATTCTGTAAAAATGGCCAGAAATGAACTGGGTGTTTGGCTACCTGGAATCAGCAGGTCAGAAACACGCCATCACCACCACGGGAAGGTAGACCAGGGCTGCCAGCCAGAGGCAGCAGAAGAGAGGGATGCCAAAAGCCCAACAAAGTTCAAGCCAAAGACTAGCCAAAAATTGTTAAAAAAAAAAAAAAAAAAAAGTATCTTATAAACTATACAAAAATTAAATGCTGTATACAAGATTAACCTCAACATACTGAGGTAATCAAATGATACTTTGAGGTTTTCAAAGTAAACAAAGCAAGTAATCTCGTTAAATTTTAAAAATTAACATAAATATCAAAAATTAAAGGTTATATACAAGATCAAAGAAAACAATTAAGTAATAGAAGTCAAGCAGTGCAGCAGATAGAGTAGAATCCCCAACCAAAAGAAAAAAAAAAAAAAACCTAGGCCAGTACCATTTAACCTACAAAACTTTACACAAGCATTTTAGCACAGAAGCAAGCACAAACCTTATAAACAGCTTAGGTTAAATGTGACATCCAGTAAGTCCTGCAATCATCAGTAGCAAAGCCACAGTCAGCTGGGCAATTTCAGGAGCACAGGAATTTTCATCATTAAATTGAGTTGTAGTTGTTTGTAGAACACTTGTAGAGTTGCAAAAAAAAAAAAAAAAAAAGAGCACAAGTCCAAAATTGTAGACCTTGTTGGGAAAATGGATGTCACTGTAGTGAAGGTGAAGAGTCTTGGGCTGAATTTGAAACATTTGCAGGTGCAGTCATTGCAGAAAGAATTGCAAGCCTTTTATCGAAGGCTACCTTAGCAAAATCCTGAAGGGCACGGTAAATGTGGCATTTGATACAAAATTAGGTTCCAATCCTGATGAAAAGTTGGGAATTGCATTCTGCAGAGTTACTCGAAATTCATTGTATGAGGGACAAGAGTACAACATGTGCTGCCAATCTTCCACACCGCCGCAATGACAGAGTTTCGTAAGAGACAAGCGAAATTTAAAGTTTCTGATTTAATGATCCATGTCCTGATAACAAATAAGAGGTAAACAAGTCAAGACTAAACCAGGCTGTAGCTTTTTAATACATAAGACTCTCAACTTCAGGAAAAAAACTTGTGTGTTACATTACCCAGTGTTGTGCTATCCCACCTATTCTGCCACAAATTAATCAACTCTTGCCAAATTCTTTGTCATTCAGCTTTAACATCGATTTGAGTGTTAATAGATCTGAGTGGGAATCTGATGTTTCAGGCAATAACATAAGTCTCTGAAAATTACATACAGATCGAGTGGTAACACCCCAGGTGTTGAAACTGTTTGACAAATCTTCAAAATGCAAAGTAACATTGTACACTGGATTGATATCAATTTTGATTGAAATTTTATAGTCTGCACCATATAGAACCAAGCGCCAGCAGCATAGGCAACCTTAGGGAGAAACACAGAGTTATAGTAAATTCTTAAAGATCTTCTAGAAAGACCCCCACTCAGTTCTAGAAACACTGCCAAGAGCGCCGGTGAAATTTCTAATCTTAATTTGTAAATTGGATAAATGAGGGAGAAAATTTAACCTGCTGTCAATAGTCATTCCCAAAAGTTTAATTTCCATTACTAGAGGTATTTTTGTATCGTTTATTTTAACTCTTGGTGGTCGATGAATGTCCAAGATTTTTTTCTTGGTAGGACTAATTTTTAACTTATTTTCAACTGTCCATTGTTGAAGATCAGATAAAACTTTCTCCGTAGATATTTCAATTGAAGATCTTGAATTTCCACTAACAAGGACTGTCAAATCATCCGCATATGTGATGATCTTCACATTGTCAACAGTTCGGGTAATCCAACCTTGCAAAACAAAGTTCCAGAAAAGTAGTCTCGAAATGGAGCCTTGAGGACACATTCGAAGGACCTGATGCAAAGTTTGTTACTTAGATCTGATGGTGATAAATCTGTTAGAAAAATAGCTCTTAATTAGAAGATAAAGTTGCTGGGAAAATTTGGCATAACGTAAACGTATGAGGGCACTTTCCACCAAAGGGAATCAAAAGCACCCTCGAAGTCAATAAAGAGAGCAGGAGTATACTTGAAACTGGAGTGTTCAACAGAAGAAATGAGTATATCAGTGGAACACTAATTAGATGAAGAAAAGTGGCGAAACAAAATGGTTATTTTTCATGGGTGTGGAATTCCAGAAAGAATGATCAACAGCTGGATGGAAGAGGAAGAAAAATTACAAAAATTACATTCATCCGTAGACTCTGTAGAAAATTATGTAGGCCTCCAAAGAAGAAAACTAGATTTTGTGAAAACAGTGATGGGGACTAATGTTTATACAAGTGGTTTCTACAGACGCATGGTGAAGGATACTGATAAATGGGGTAATTTTGAAAGCACAACACTTAAATTTTATAAGCTACTTGGTGGCGATGATGACACATTTAAAGCTTCTGAAGGGTGGAAGGTTAAAGCTTTGGAGATGGAAGGTTAATTAATAATGGGATATCCCAGGTTAGTCTCATAGGTGAATCTGCATTTGGTGACATAGCAGCAGAAAAGTTTCCTGAATTTTTGTGTAACTTGATTTAAGATGGTTTGTTGTTGTTTGTTATTTGGTTTTTAGGAGCATTAGCAACTAAGACCATATTGCTCCGGAGATATGCGGTGGTCATTCCCTGACCTTTCTGCATCCTCCGTTTTTGGTGGTCACAGGCTCGAACCCCGGTCTAATCAAGAAGCGTGTGTTATGCACTACTGCTCCTGCCCACCTGGCTATGGAGGTGCCATTTAAGATGGTGAATTCACAGACGAACAGTAGTACAATTGTGACAAAACAGCACTGTACAGGCACTCCCCAGCTTACGTAATACTCAACTTACGCAAATTCGACAAGTTTTTGCTGGCCGGCGCAAACTTAAAAAAAATTGCGAAAACTTATTTTGCATCCCATAGGAATAAATGGAGGTATCGAGAAAATATCGTAATATGAACCCAATAACACATTGTTTTTCTTGGTAATTCGTTCCAAGACTCTGGAAGTCGAAATTTTTGCTATATAACTAAGCTAATTATATCTCTAAAAGGTCATTTTTATAATGGAAATTGCACTACACTTTCATTGTTATCACATGTTCTGTTATAAGAATCAATTTTGAATGCCTTTGTGATATTTTTCTAAAACACATTTCTGGAGGTCACTACCATAAAACAATAAAAACAATTTGCACTTTCCGGTTTATCGGGCCTGGCCTATTTACTGTTAGCCCGATCTATTATAAAGGGTAGTAAACTGGATCTTATTGCATTTACGATAATACTAATAACTGAAATTTTGTGGGATTTTACATTATGGTATTATGGTGAAATGAGTTCCCTTTCACTGAAATCATCAATCATATAAAAAACATATATTTTCAGAATCTTCCCTTCGTTCCTATTTACTTATTACAATGGTGAAAGGAAAGGGACCAACAAAAAATGCAAGTGCTGGCAGTGCTAGGAAACGAAACAAAATTGATTTAGAAATGAAGATGTTTAATTAAGAAGTACGAAGCATGACAAAGTTTATCATCTATTGCACAGAATTAGGTCTCGCTGTCTCTTAAAATACTATTTTAAGAGACAGTGTGCGTGCGTATAAAAGAACCTGTTAAAGGATCAACGCATTTAAGATCAACAGTGAACACAAAACGGCGTTCAGGTGCTTTATTGAAGATGGAAAAGCTATTAATAATATGGATGGGAAATCAATTTCAGAAGCAAGTTTTTTTTTTTTTTTTTTTTGCGATAATACTGATAACTGAAATTTTATGGTATACTGATAACATTATGGCCACAGAAGCACATCGGCTTCTATGGCCATAATGCACCTCCCAAAGTTTTTTTCATTTTACTCTGATCCAAGCCCGAGATGGGATTCGAACCCATGACCTTTGGGTTGCCAGGCAGGCACTTTACCCACCTGGCTAGCCCGATCGTCCAGAAACAAGTGTCCCCGAGTCCAACGGCCATTCAAGCAAAAGCAAGGAGTATTTATGAAGATATTAAGGATAAGTATGGTGAACCCCAAGCCAAGTTCATGGCAAGCAACGGGTGGTTTAATATGTTCAAGCATTGCGCTGGTTTCCAAGACATTAAAGTATGCAGTGAAGTCGCCAGTGCTGATTCTGCAGCTGCAGAGAAATTTTGTGATGTGTTGGAAAAAAACCCCTTCTAAATCTCCACAGCTCTCAACTTCCACAGCAGCGTGATTATCAGCTGGAGAGTTAATTCTGGTAACAATGCTCGAAAGGTACAACTTGCTGACGTTATGCCTATCTCCTCTCTCTTTTTGTAATCTTGTATACTTTTCGTAATTTTTACTGTGCATGAGATAAAAAAATCGAATAAATAATTCTATTTACAAGTTTGTTGAACATTTCTTTTTTGCTTCAATCAAATTCAGCGCGCATAGTTGCAAGTGCTGCATAAGCATTCAGGAAAATTCCGACTTACGTAGAGTTCCATGGAATGCAACCTTTACTTAAGTCAGGAAGTGGCTGTACTATATACCTCGCCCTGACAAGCACTGGATATTAAAAAGGTACCCGACAAAGTAGGCATGAAAACTAACAAAGAGAGAGAGAGAGAGAGAGAGAATTACTGTGCTACTGTGAGCAAACAAGACTTGAAATCACAAGTAAAGCCATTATGCATCGGTAAAAGTCTACATCCTAGATTTTTTAAGCACGTTAACACGAAATCTTTACCATCAAAAGACTGGAGCCATTATAAAAAAAATGGTTCAATGCTTGGATGACAAATGATAATTTTGCTTCATGGTTTGAAAGTGAGTTTGCACCATTGGTGAAATGTCACTTGCTTTCCAAAAAAATTGAAGAAAAGGCTCTGTTACTTTTGGATCACTACACAGCTAATTCTTTGGCTGATGTCCTGAAATCAAAAGGTGGCAAGATCAAAGTCGCATTTCTGCCAAGGAACACAACTGCACTAATTCAGCCCTTGAATAATGCCTTAAGGCATTATTCAAGCCATTGTTCTTAAGGCATTATTCAAGCCTTTCATTTATTGAAACTATCATGGTGAGTTACTTGCTGGCATTCTGAACTCAGAAATTCAAGTTCTAGAATTTCTGAAAACATTAACATTGAAAGATGCTGTATACAATATTTGATTAGCGTGGGAGAAAGTAAGCTCAACTGCAACTGAAAACTGCTTTAAAAAATGTATTGGAAAAGATGAGTTCACTAATAATAACCTCGAATTAGCAGAATTTTCAAAACAAGAGCAAAGACTGCTTGTAATGGACTTGGTGGCAGTCTTGGAGCTTCGATTGAAGTGGATGTGGAAACTCCAGTTGCGCATTACCTGAATGAGGAAGAAACTGCAGCCTTTGTGAACAGTGGGAATACAAATGACAAACACGAGACCAGTGACATAGGGACTGACTCAGAAGATAATGTGGATGATTCGCGTATATAAGAAAAAAGCACCAGAAATTAACAAAGTGTTTGAAAATATTAATGAGATGGTGGCATGGTTAGAATGACAGTGTCCATCTTCATTTATTGTAACTGACCACTATTAAGAATTATTTACCAAAAAAATGCTGCCATCAGTTCCAGCAAACTAAATTACATGACTATTTCAGAACGGATATTTCAAAATTAAGTCCACAACAGCATTGCATGTTAGTATAAATTAAGGGGAATGATATAAGCTTTAAAACTTTGTCTTTTAGCCTCTATACTCATAAAATATTAAAGTATTTATTCATTAAATTTATTTTTGCATTTATTTAAAAAATAAAAAAAACTGGAAAACAAAATGGTAAAATTTTTTTGGCTATAACACACTTCATTTATAATGTGGGCACTATACATTATATCAAGGTTGCACTATACTAGAAGAACTCTTTATTGCATACAAAATGTACACGCCGTACAAATACCCTTCACAGCTACAAGCCAGGGGTTTTAAAATGAGACTAATACAACATAATACAAAACATTACCATTGGAAATGGAGTAAAAATATTGAATTTAAAATTATGCAATCTCCCCCAATGATTCCTTTAAGTTAGCCATGACCTACAGTTTGAGAACCTCTGAGTTAAAGAGATTAAATAAAGTGCTATCTAATATTTACCAGCACACATTCTCACATATCTTTCAATAAAGTCAAATTTTCAAAAATGTTTTATATCCGGATTAAAGATATGAGCAATTATTGTTAATCAATAAAAGAAAATAATTTAAAAATAATTATTGGCAACACCTTTACACAATGTTTGAAGTTTAGTTTGGTTATTAGCAACAACTTTTGCTAGAATGCATTGTAAAATCTCTTGATAGATGATATTTTTGGCAAAGAGTTTCCTTTGTGGAAGTCTGAGACTAATTTGTATTTTAGAGTCTCACCGAGTTTCCTTACAGTTTGCAAAATTGAAGTCTTTCTTGGTAAGAATACCCTTCTGTGTTCGCTTAAATAAATTCAAGGAAGAATTAGACAAACTATTGGAAGGAAATGATCGTGAAATGGGAAGTGTTTTTTTTTTTTTTTTTTTGCTGATGCTATATAAGTTTGCTTTCTTGCATTGTATGCCACTGCTAATGCTAATATACAATGGCATAATCAATGTAAATATTTACATCATGGTTCCTTCCTTAACTTTGTATATATAAAAAAAAACAAAAAAAAAACAACAGAAGATGGAACACAGGGTGTAAGGTCAGAGTTGTAGGGAAATGTGAGGTCTCACATTTCGTGATGCAGCATCCACCCACCTGTATGTAGTTGTAGTCATCTGTGACGAATCTGATCCCACAAAGTGTGCAGTTCTGTAGTAAGGTTCCATAACATTCATGACATGGCACAAAATACTTAACCATTCCTTGAATGTCCAAAAATGAGATGTCCATAACCTTTCCAGCAGAGGCCACAACTTTTTCTTTTTTCAGTGTTGACAATGACATATATTTCCAAAATGAGCTTTGTTGCTTTCTCTCTGGGTCAAAATGATGAAGCCACGTTTCATCTGCCATTATCACCTTGTGCAGAACCTCACCATCTTCAGTAACCATCCATTGCAACTCCTGACAAACCTCCATGCAAACAGGCTGCTACTCAAGTGCAAATAGTCTTGGAACCCAGCATGCACAAACACATGTCATATGCAAATGTTGTTGCTGTTGTTATTTGGTTTTTGGGAGCATTAGCAAATTAAGGCCATATTGCTCCGGGGATATACTGTGGTCATTCCCTGACCTTTCTGCATCCTCCGTATTTGGTGGTCATGGGCTTGAACCCCAGTCTAATCAAGAAGCATGTGCTACGCACTGCTGCTCCTGCTGACCTGGCTACGGAGGCAACCATATGCAAATGGTCATGGAGAATACTGTGCATGCTTCCTACTGATATTCTCAACATCTCTGCCAGGTGATCGCATGTGACATCCTACAGTTTGAGAACCTCTGTTACATAGGTGAAACTGAATAGGCATAAACCTGACCTCCAAGGTCACACTGTGCATATGAGTCCAGATCCATGTTAAATGTATATAAGCTCTTTCATTCTACATAGAAGATTAGGTGGATGCATGTTCTAAAAGCTACTGCTACTCTATAATATACTTAATCCTCCAATGGACATGCCTATTTACTTCAAGAGTAAATTGCAAACTCTCAAAAAGAAGTAACTTCATTTTGTAATAATAATAAATTAGTCAACTGAAACTACTAGCTGCAGACCGGTAAAGAGATCGAAGCCATTACAGAGGGAGAGGCCTACAAATACCTGGGGATGATGCAGGCTCAGCAGTTACAGCACAAGGAAATTAAGGCCTGCCTGACCGAAATATACCATCAGAGACTCAGAAGCCTGCTGAAAGCAAAGATGAATGGAGGGAATAGAGTTAAAGCCATAAACACCTATGCAGTCCCAGTGCTAATATACTCCTTCAGGGTCATAGATTGGACTAACACTGAGCTGGAGGATATCATGAGAAAGACAAGGACAATGATGACCAAGAGCCGCCAACACCACCTGAAGTCAGCTGTGAGGAGACTGACGATTGCTCGGAAAGAAGGAGGAAGGGGTCCTGATAGATATTGGGCAACAGAAAACAGTGATTGCTAACCTGAAGGATTACTTCCAGAAACACAGAGCAGCACTCCACCAGGCCATGAGGAAGGTAGACAAGCAGTATACCCCACTCAACCTAAGCAAGGAGTCCCCGCCCAACCAGAGGCACAATTGAAGCTAGAGAGAGAGATGGGCAAAGAAGACATTCCATGGCAGATGCTACAATGAACTCCATCAAGATCACATATATAAAACTGCTTCCAATGCATGGCTCACGAGTGGGACACTCTTACCCGAGACTGAAGGATTCATGCTCGCCATCCAAGACCAGGTAATCAACACCAGAAACTATAGAAAATACATCACAAAGGAGCCCAAAGTGAACGATGACACATGTCGATGATGCCACCTGGCCTAAGAAACAATCCAACACATCACCATGGGATTCAAGGTGATCACCCAGACTGAGTACACTGGTGGACACAGCCAGGTAGCTAGGATAATACATCAGAAGCTAGCAAGGAAAAAGTGTACCGTACTACAAGTATGAACCCCAGGCAGTACTAGAGACCCCAACCCACAAGCTGTACTGGGACCACGGCATAATAACAGATAAGACAATCCCACACAACAGACCAGACATAACCCATGGGGACAAGAAAGAAATGACTACCTATCTGATTGACAAAGCGGTACCCAACACTGGCAACCTGCAGAAAACCCATGGGAAAAAAATTAGAAAGTACACGAACCTAAGACAGGAGATCAAAGAGATGTGACATATGCAACAAGTAACAACCACCCCAATCATTGTGTCAACCATCGGCATGGTGCCAAAGACCCCACATACAGCCTAGCAGCAATAGGTCTCCCAGCGAGCACCTACAAGGAATTCTAGAAAGTTGCAATCCTGAACACCTGCAGGATAGTCAGAGTTTCTTGACCAACAGTAACACCAGACATAAACATTAACAACCCCATGTACTTGGTAGCAATACCCGTCATGAGGTGCATGTGCAACCAAAATCGGGGAGAAATAATATAAGAGCAATAATAATAATAAATATCAGTTTAGTAGTAGTCATCTAGCTCAAAGTGCAAATACACTTTCTGAGCAAGAGAAGACTCGCCATGTATGGTACATGGCTAGAGGGGCTTACATTGAAATAATATATAGTGCAAGAGAGGAATGAGATATATAATAAATGATACAATATAATATATGATACAATAATAAATGATACAATATATACAATATACAAATAGTTTCACACACTAGCAATAACCAGAGAGTGCAGTGCAGAAAGCAAGAGTTGAACAAATGAAATGAAAGCCAGAATGAATGAATGAGAGAGTAAGTGTGTAAGAAAAAAAAAAAAAAAAAAAACTATAAATGTTACAGTTAAGTACACACTAGCCCTAGTTTTAATCTTTTATATTCTTACTTATTTAGCTTAATTATTATGCATTAGCTTTTAAATTTACATTACACATCATTGCATCCCCCCTGGTGTGTGAGAAAAAAAATATATATATACATGACCTAACACAAAAAAAAAAAAAAAAACCATAAGAAAAATGTATAAAAATAGAATTCAGATTATGAATGAAGTAAATGTGTGTCTCTCTCACCTGCCACCAGGAAAGATTACTTCCTCCCTTTGCCTGGTGGGTTCCCCACTACCAGTAACTTATCCCACCCCCAGTGCAGGATGGGCAGTTTGACCTTCCTACCGGATTCGACACTTACATGTACTTGACAATGATCACTGATGGAGACATACTGCAGCTCCACTGCCGGCAAGCCATTTGGCGATCTGAACTGGGTACTCAAAACAGGTTCCCTTTAAAATCCAATCCCCAGACAGGGGGAGGAGATGAGTCTCTGTATCCTCCCCTCACTGCATACCCCATACTTCGCCTGATGGACTCGTCTCCACTGACCTCTTTGGGGATGCCTACTCTATCAACCCCATCCTTCTACTTGTTTTCTCCCCCAGTCTTCATCACCCCCACTCTAACTAAAACAAACCAGTATGCCCCAAACAATGCCGCCAAATTCTAATCAGCATCTAAATTCAACTGCTTTCTCATAAATCTCTTTCGACCATTCCAAATTCTAGTGTTCACCTCCCCCCACTTTTATATAGGCCTTGCCAGCCACTGAAATCTTTGAAAATTAGGTGGTGGGCATGCCAGAGTACTTAAAAAATAATCTACTGGGTGCCTGCCCTGACCCCGAACCTAAGACCGGAGATCAAAGAGATGTGGCATATGCAACAAGTAACAACCATCCCGATCATTGTGCCAACCACCACCTCATGGAAAAGTGTGGGCAACGGTAAGTCCCAATAAGACCAAACAGCTAAATGGTCAGAGAAACAACAGAATATAACACTACACAACATTCCACTCTCCATACACCTTTAAATCCCTGGCCTTGAAAGAATTCTGAGTTGCACATACAAAGAATACAATGCGGAGGTGGGGGGAAACCCCTGGTGCCGTCAGAAAACTAACACACTTTACACTACACTTTCAATAATAACAAAATATACACAATTAAGGTTATTCAAACAAACAAATTATCAAGAGGGCAGACAAGGGGCTCTACATGCTAGACATGTATTAGATAGATAAAACACCCAAAAACACATTGGAATATTCTTCACACAGTAATCGTTGTTCTTTAAAGACAGGTTGCAACAGGTTTTGCAAAGGGATCAAAGCACATGTGGATCTAACATTTTTGTTAGATCCACATAGGATTCTAATGCCAATTTTATCATGCAGGAAGGAACAGGAAAGCTAGAAGAGTATGTTTTAACAACTATTTTAAGAGATTCAATAACTAAAAATCTGGAGTTGGAAGTATATCCAAGTTTTATATAAAT